>NW_013665659.1:1429651-1431491 GCF_000517525.1 Limulus polyphemus
GTAAGGACTTGTGTCGCTAAAGTTTCGTCGGAACGAAGTTACGGAAAGTTAATTAACAAACAGAGACGTAACAATATATTTGGAATTTTACACCAGTACAATACAGTCAATGTTTGAAGTTATCAAAAATGTATGCCTTTTGCCCATTAAACTGTACAAGTAAACTTAATTTCATAGCATAAACCTATTGTACTGAATTGGTTGCATGATATATCATATAGTGCCGATAAAACATTGAGATATTACAATAACTCAAAATCATGAGGTGGTAGACAAATTCTGTCTACATTTTTGAAACCAGCACTATCAAAGGATTTCGAATCACTTGAGTTTTCTCCAGTAGCGATTTTCTTTCTTCTCCAGTGTAATTAGACTTAGATGATCGTTACTGCCACTAACTATGAGAACGAGAGTTGCCTCTGTTTACTAAAACATCTGTGGCAGATTCTCAGCTGTTTTCGTAAAACAAATACATACGTTATCGTATTAGTTTCGATCATAAAACTCTAAAATACGCTCAGCCAATGTGACAACAGTTTTTCTATGGTGAATAGTCTTGTGTATTTAGGATAACTTGGTGTTTTATTTGAAACAGAGAATTCAGCTGCAGGTAACAGAAAACACTCTTTATTTTTGAGACGGGGCCAAAATACTTCTCAGAATGCTGATCTGAAATAATTCGAAATTTAACAGAAGATGAGTAAAAAAGGCGAACTTGCAGGTTTCTCATAGTATGGATAGATTATTTTGATACTTTGATAGCTGTAATTAAGGTTTCTCCATTGATCTTTGAATGACAACTTGAAATAGTATATATAATCAACTATTAGGTCCAATATTTGTGATAAAAATCACGTAAACTGCAAAATAATTTTCCATACTCCTCTTAATTTCTCCATTTCGGATTCAGAGGTGTATGAAAATAACATTTCGGATCAATCTTTTGTATCCCAAAATTTACTACCTTACAGGCCTTTCGTTCGATATCATAACTTGTCAAATAGGCTAGATGATGACAGGCAAAATATTCTCTGAAACGATCTTTATACATATAAATATATATATATAAAGTATAATAGTTTGAAAGTTGCGGTTTGGACGCCGAAAGCTCAGTATTATCCAATTGCAAGCTAAAGGATTTTTATCACAAATTTTAGGCCTATTGTTTCTCATTCTTCGCCTGCTTTCGTCGTTAACCGTAATATTTATTCAACTTGTTTAATTCGTATGGCTATATTATGTTTTTAATTAGTAGTAATTTGATCATGTTTTAGAATGGAGGAAAAAGTATTATTTTTACCAATTACATCTGTAATAGGTTCTTCTTTTGGTTGAAGTCAAAGATGGTGTCATAAATTGTAAACCAATGGTACAACAGTGAGTGTATAAACAAATTTAGTGTACGCATAAAATTGTTTATTATTGTCATTATTAAATCATATGTCGTAGAATGCTCGAAATATATTTGTGTAGGTTTTAAATTAAACTTTTAGACTTATTCTACACAAATACTTAAGAAAGCCTCATGAAAGGATTATGAGTAATTGTATTTGGTGTAGTGCAAGGATGGTAGGTACTATGTTGGATGCGATTTTTCTTTTCAAAATAATTATTATTTTTTTTAGAATTCCAGTGTGGATACGGAGAGTTGCTCAAGTAAACACTTTAAATTTCCTTGTTTTAAAAACATACAAGATATGTGTTCATTACCTGGCAAATAATCGACTTCATTGCAAGGAAGATAACATTAGACGCCCAGAGATAGAAAGCTAGCTCCGATAAGGTTCAGGATTAGCCACTCCGTAGAGCTAAACTTCAAGTGGACACAAATCCAGGATGT
>NW_013665659.1:1431501-1455852 GCF_000517525.1 Limulus polyphemus
ACAAGGCAAAATAATTCTCTGAAACGATACTTTATACATATAAATATATATATATAAAGTATAATAGTTTGAAAGTTGCGGTTTGGTACGCCGAAAGCTCAGTATTATCTAATTGCAAGCTAAAGGATTTTTATCACAAATTTTAGGCCTATTGTTTCTCATTCTTCGCCTGCTTTAGAATTCCAGCGTGAATACGGAGAGTTGCTCAAGTAAACACTTTAAATTTCCTTGTTTTAAAAACATACAAGATATGTGTTCATTACCTGGCAAATAATCGACTTCATTGCAAGGAAGATAACATTAGACGCCCAGAGACAGAAAGCTAGCTTACTTGTTAACGAATCCGATAAGGTTCAGGAGTAGCCACTCCGTAGAGCTAAACTTCAAGTGGACACAAATCCAGGATGTGAGGTATGTTTCCTGCGCAAGTCTGGCCTTGTTAATGCTTTTGTTTTGTATTTAAATCTAGGTTTACCTCTGTATGGATATGGATTTAACTTTTAATACTTATAGAACTTTAACTTAACATTTAGATATTCTGTAACGTAAATGACTTTAGACCTTTCGCTTTTGTATAGTGAAACTTGTAAGTGACATCTAGCATTTTTCATGTTTATCTTTAAATTTAGTCTATTTCGATTTCAGAGCTACTTCCGCTATATTTAGTGAAACCTAATGGTAACTTTAACTGTAGGTGAACTCTGTTTAGTACACTGTAGTGTAATGTTTACCGAAAGGCAAGCATAGCTTTATCTCTTTTTTAACATCAACATCGGGGTTTCATTTTAGTTTAAGATGAGATTTTAACTTAATTTACTCTAACTTATAGGGAGTGGACACACCATACTGCTAAGAACTTTTGAATAACGTCTTCATATTAGTATTTTCAGTTCGACACACACCTCTGAACACTTGCCATTGTTTTGTTTTTTTAGTGTATTGCTTTTTTTCTGTGTGTAAATATTTATGTACTAGTATTTCTGTCGGTGTCGAGTCTTACTTTTAGATGATCCCAGTTGTGGATTGTATGGATCAATATCTCCATAGGCTCCCCAGTGGCACAGCGGTATATCTGCGGACTTACAACGCTAGACTCCGGGTTTCGATACCCGTGGTGGGCAGAGCACAGATAGCCCATTGTGTAGCTTTGTGCTTAATTACAAATAAACAAACAAACAAATATCTCCATAGTTCGTTATTCTCCGAACCTCCAGTTAGCAGGCATAACTAACTGCTTTGTGGGAAACCTTTTTGCAGGGAAATACAACGTTAGAACACAAGACGCAATAAAACTAAATTGTTTTCTTTTTCCCAAACCACAGTTTAGCGTGAGTAGCTTTTTCGTCCCTTACACCCAAACACACACTAATCTTTCATTAAATTTCTCATCTGCCGAGTATAGGATCTTAGTTTACTATAAAAGAAATATATGGACCCGATCGACAACAATTTGGACAATTTTCTACATTGTTTACATTAGCTTTTGGTGTTTGAAAAATTTTTTGTTAAATGTTTCTAGATTAGAATTTAACGATAATATCATAAACCATGATAGTGGTTCATAATAGGGATCGCATAAGAATCTGTTCAAAATTTTAATTGAACATTCGGGCAAAAAACTTCTTAAAAAGCAGACTTATTCTTGAAACAACACTCAAAAATCTTCCTTTTCAATAGTTAACACCAACCAAATATTGATAATAAGCAAAATAAGTGAGTTCACGATTGTACACAAAATCAAAATTTGCGCATTTGTTCATATTGTTATGCCCCCCAGTAGCACAGTGGCATGTCTGCGGACTTACACTGCTAGAAACCGGGTTTCGATATTCGTGGTGGGCAGAGCAAAGATAGCCACTTGTGTAACTTTGTGCTTAATTACAAACAAACATATTATTATTAATATTATTATTTCACAAGCCTACAGCAAAATCGGCTGGGTATTTTGCACCAAAACCTAGACAGATATATCATGACGTATTTAAAAATTGATTATTTATCATTGATTTACGTGGTTATAAATATATAATAGATGCGATGTTGTTCTGAGCGGCGGCTTTTGTGCTCGATGCGTGTTAAAAGTGTGTTTACACGAAACTTCAGGCACAAATCCACCTGGCTCAGTGAATAATTACTTTAAAAGACACAAAGTTTTATTAGAAGCGATGATTTAGACGTATTTGTTTTATTTCAAAAGAATGCTTTTCTACTGGCAACATTTTATACGCACTTATTGGAGGTTTAGTCTTACTCTAGGCATATATTTGACCATTGTTGTGCATTAAAAGAGCCAACATACAATATAATTAAAAATTGAGAATTCAATATCTACAAATAGGGATCACAAGAAAAAGTAAGTAAATAAGCTGGAGATCTACTGCTGACAGTTTGCTCAAGCTACAAATCCATATTATGACTTCACTATAAAATTATTGCAAGTGATATCTACTGTAGTGTGGGGTCACACAGGAATTTTACAAAAAACTAAGAGAGTAGTTTTTAACTTAGTTCGACCTCCTTAATTTTGTCGTGCTGCGAAACTTTCTAAGTCTTTCACTTTCCGTCATAAAAAAAATCCGATGCTTTCCTAGCGTGTGCGTTAGTTGGAAACTACAATTCGTGGATTTTCTAGCGCATTAATTGGAAAATTCCACGTGAAAGGTTCCCGGTTTTGCTGTTGCATATCGTTACTAGAGTCGCTAATGTGCATTGTCACTCAAGTTTGTCTCTACGTGGATTTCCACGATTATATTTCAGCAAGTTTTTAATACTGGACGATTGCCACAGTAGATTTTCCTACTGAGACGACGATGGTGATTCTTTCTACTGTTTTTTATACTTAGCTGAAATCGTGAGTGCGTATTCTGTATTTATTACCACTATATTTCATATAGCTTTTGCTATTTTTACATAGTTGATGTTATGGTAGTGGTTGTAAATGCTGTCAATAACTGACGACTTATGCTAACTGTGTCGCTGTTGTCTATTTTGCATGTATTATTTGTGTCGTCTAACTATAGCAAACACTTGTGTACAGCAGGCTGTTGAAGAACATACATATGTGTAATGTAGACTTAACAATGTAAGAATGTTACTGCGTCTGTTTACATTGCATTATTCTGTGTTGTAATATTTTAGAAAAAAACATTATTCCGTTCTGATGAGATTGCTTTGTTGCTGTTCGTCTTTTGATACATTACACTGTGACATTGATGGAAGCTGGTCATTGAATATTTGATGATACAATCTTTGCCTTCAAGATGGTCTCCTGAGAACAACTTTATATTTTGTTTGTTGTAGTTGCATACTAGTATGTGTGTTTATTTTTTGTTGTACATTTGTTATTTATTTTGAATAACTTCAGTATGGTGGTTGGTTGGAAAAACCAACGCAGCAATAATTTCTTGAAAAACATGTTACATTCAACTGAACGCATATGCACTTATGTAGCTTAAAATTTATCCTCCATAAATGGACATAAAAACGTAAGAAACAATATTAGTAAAATTTGTGAATTTAAAACATAAGTACTGTAGACATGGAGTAAAAATATGGATTTGTAGCTTGAGAAAAGAATGTAGACGCTATTTCTAGCCTTGTTTATTTACTTTTTTTAAGTCCATAGTTGGAAATATAATCTTTACATTTTAGTTCAACGTGTTCCTGTACTTTTTGACGATCCCTATTTCCCCTTTCTAAATTAACAATTTTTACTAATCTTGTATATATGTATATATTTAATTAAAACGCTGCCACAATACAAACATCCAACACCGGGGCACAAATCATAAAATGGGTCATGTAATATGCTCTGGTTTTTAGAGGTACTGGTGGAAGTAAGACCCAAATTGCGTTGGAGGTACACTGTCTATTTAGTTTAACCTCAACTTCGCCGGCTTCACATGATTAAGAAGAAGAAAAACAATTGGAGCTGATGTAGGTGCTCTAGCTTACAACGTCCCACATCTTCACCATCTTTCGCTGTCTGCATCCAGATGTGGGAAGATGGTTGCTCACAAGAAAAATTAATAATAATAAAAAGCAACAAGAAATACTAAAATACAATACATCAATGGAATAGACAGCAAAACTGTCCTTGAAGTTTGAACATAAATGCCAAAATGTTAAGGAATTACTAAGCCCAACAAAAATTATTAGTATAGCTCCAATCTTCCACCCTTCCATGCTCCTATCTGGATCTTCAAAGGTTCTTACACAGTAGCAAGTCTTATATAGGGAAGGTGATATAACTACTACTACATTAATTTACCTATACAATATATGAAATGTCCAATAAGTATTCCAATTATTTCCCCAACAATAAATTTTAGAAATTATTTTTAATGTGCATATCATAATTTTATTTAAATCACTAATTCAAATTTGTATAAATATTTTCTATATTTATTATAACATATTTTTAAATATTTAGTTAAAGTTTTCTCTTCAAACCCATTAAAAATCAGTTTGATAATATGATTTCTAAGTTATAATGATTTATTGCCTGAAAACATAGTATTCTACCAAATGTCCAGAATCGCCGTTTACAAGGTGCTTTAAAAAACTCAAATACTGTTTGAACAAAAGTTACTTTTTAGTTTAATTTGTATATGCTCCTCTTTTGAAACCTATTCCATTTCGAACGATGTAAAATCATGTATTAAATACGCTTCACATATTTTGTCTAATTTTACAGTTGTTTTTGTTTGAACATTTAATGTCAGAAAGTGTTCATCTTTGCGAAAGTATACATTAAACATGGAAAATTTAATGTTTATATGGATGGATGTTTATTTTTCTTGCTCATATAATATCAAAGTAAACTAATAGTTATTTTTAGTTGCTAAAATTTTAATGGAGATTAAAATAGTTACGATTTTTTAACGCAACATTTCACAATTGCAAGTTAAATAACTAAATATACTTTTGTGTTATGTTATTTCTGATGGAAACTCTTCGGCTTCTTTCTAATATGTTTTAATGAAAATACATCGATGTGTTATCATCTTACACTCTTGGTAGGCTCCCATTGGCAAAGCAGTATGTCTACGGACTTATAACACCAAAAAACTGGGTTTCGATACCCGTGGTGGGCAGAGCACAAGATAGCCCTTTGTGTAGCTGTGTACCAAACCAGCAAAAACTCAAATCATCTTAAATCAAATTTAAATAACACTTATTTGCATACGCTAAATAAGTATCAATAACAAGATCCATCTGTTTCTTGAATATTATATTAAAAATGATTGATAAAGGGGCATTTTCATTGGTTGAAACGGTTTTATTTTATTAGCAAAATAAAAGATATTTTAATACCTTACTGGTTCGGTGACTTGTAGCGATCTGTTATCAACAAGAAAAATTTTATTGCACATTTCCTCAATTATCAAATCATCGTTAAGTCATTTCTAGAGATAAAATTATCTAACAATAATTCATGTAAATACCTGGAGCCTTACTATTTCGAATTATTATCGAGAAAAAAGTGTAATAAATACTTATTAATACTTCTTATATTACACTATTTTAGGATAACTTGAATATTGTGTTGCGTCAGCGAGGTCACGTGAGTAGTATCACGCCACGTCCTTCTAGAAATATCCTGTTCCTTCATGAATGCTCTAGCGTTTACTAGATATGTGTTAGTTTTGTATATATATAAGACGGTCACAACGTGATGGGAACAATGAATAATTGAAGTGCAGTCACAGAGAATATTGTTGAGCACGTGAGAAGTTCGTTGTGCATTATAGCGTTTGTTATAGAGCGACTGTTGAAATTAAGTGTATTGCAAAGTTCTATTCAGAGAGAATAAACCAGTTTTATTTAAGAATGGACTTATGTCGCTAAAGTTTCGTCGGGACGAATTTACGGAAAATTAACTAACGAACGGAGACGTAACAATTGCTTAATATCATTACTATATCGCAGGCCTTAGTACATTTAAAAGTTAGTTGTGTGGTTCAGTTTTCTGTCCGAATTTTTATTATACTACATAAATATTTTAAAGACTTAAGAAACAATCCTAAAATAGTTAAAATTCCGAAAAAAATTGGAGCCAGGTTTTAGTGGAAGTGAATAATGTTAATTTCAACAAATGTCATGTGTAATAAATATACTTAGTATTCCGAAAATTGTTTAATCTCGAAGTCTACGTTCAAAGGATCAACGTGTTATACTAGTTTCGGAGAATTCTACTCCTCGTCAGTAACCCTGAACACAAATTAACCAAAGAAAGATAAGCTGGACCTATATCTTTATTTTGCCGCGCAATAACAGGTATATTATATTGTGCTGCTATATAATGTGAAGAACTGAATAGTGGTCAATGACTTTTTCTTCACTTCACTTATCCAGTATATAGTTTTTTCTCATAGAATATTAAGCACGTTCACACCAACAATATGTTTGAAATGTCATTTATACCTACCAGTTGCACTACAAAAACTGATTCAATTTTCATCGAGAAGTCACTCTAGTGTCCCAGCCCAAATATCGAAATAATTCAGTGGGAGGTTATAGATTTATATAAACTTCATCAAACGCTATAACTAGGTGTTACAGTCTAAATTACTGCGAATATTATTTGTCATAGCGTTTCTTGAAAGAAAGAAAATTAACTTGTCCCAGCCCAAATATCGAAATCATTCAGGGGGAGGTTATGCATTTATATAAACTTCATCAAAGGTATAATTAAGTGTTTTACAGTTTAAACTACTGTGAATATTATTTGTAATAGCTTTTCTTAAAATAAAGAAACATAATCTCCTTCAGAGAATTATTAAAATATTATGTGATAAAAATGTTATGCTATTCTTGCATAACAGGCGTCTCTTCACGCTCCCCACCTAGGCTAGCAGCAGGTCCGGTAGAGGGAGCCCTGTCATTGGTAGAAGGTGCTCTGGCTGCTTCTCTATAACTGGGATCAGCAGAAGGTGTTCTTATGTTACCCCTATACCCAACATCAGGAGTGGGGCCTCTGAAATCACCGCCATAAACCTATTTTTAGAAAAAATCAGATAAAAGTTCACTTATTACTTATAATGCTACTAATTAAATAACTTCTCCAATTTATTCGAATGAAATATGCACGATTTTACATTTCAAGGTTTGTATTTATTTCCGTAGTTCCCGAAAGGCCAAAATACATAAAATAGTCAACAGCGCTTAGCATCTAGATTATATATTTAAAAAAGGGGGGAGTTGATATGTTATTTATTAAATTTCCTACAAAACGGGAAGTGGAAATAAGACATCTAAACAACTCCATTAGACTTGTCAAAAATAATTATTACGAAAGCTTACAATGTCTCGTATGTTGTAATGAATGTCTTCTGTTTTATTCTCCTAGAAAAAATATTTTTAAGACCAAATGAATAATACTTAAATATTTAGTAATTTAGGCGTAAAATTGCTATATTATTACTTCGAACAATATGCAGTTGCTCAGATTTGTTGTTCACTGCTCTCTAGCAATATTTTATGATTTAAATTACTTTTTTGAGGAGTTCATGACTAAAAGGCTCTTTGTTTTTGTTTCTTTTAGTAGGCTGTTTGTGTTTTTGCTTCGTAAAAGAAGACAAAACTTCCTTCTAGATAGTTCGAAAATAAATTTATCTCTGATTTGATAAACTCATGTTTAGTATATTACGACCTAGTTCGAAGTATCTGAAGATGACGCTTTAATTTTCTGAAAATTTAGTTCATAATTATTAAAGTTTCTAAAAGGTGAAAAAATATCTGAAACATTGTTTCAGGTAAAAATAACAAAAAACTTTATTTTATTTACTACGTTCTAGTACACTCAAAATGTCATGAACAATATACAATAAACATTCCTTGCAAATATATCTTTGTGACGCTTTTCAATAAAAATGCGAGATATTATGGCAGTTTTACTTAGATATATAATATTAGCTCATCTACGTATTTTTTTTTTATTTTAAATTTGTAAATTTAAAGATATTGCAATGTGTTTCGAAGTTTTGTGTAAAAAAGATAAAAGTGGCATACCTGATGACTTAAACAATAATTCCCTGCAATTATCTTGTACTTAATATACCACGTCCTAATTTTTTTTTTTTTTTTTTGGACTGCACACCGCGCATCTAACCTTGCTTGACTGATCAAATGTACCATGAAATACCTAATTACTAATACTTTTACTTATGAAATATTTTGTTAGTTAATACAACTGATGCTGCTTTTATGGTGTGGTACTTTAGCCTAGCATATTTCTCATCCCCCTTAGATAATATATAATTTTTTCAAGAATTTTATATACGTTGAATCTTGTTTTTAACGTACAAAGTTGGTCAAGGGAACCACTAAGTTTCTCTCGCCATAGGTATTCGTGAAACTGAGTCAGTCAACCATGGAATCACATGTGCCTCCCATTAGAAAGGATTGCTTTAACATAATGCATTTTGTATGAAAAGTGACAGTGATTCATTCTATTTGCTAGATGAGTGATGCTCCCACAATATAACATTCCTTCTCTTGAAGTAACAGCGACACTTGCATTTTGAGAGAACTTGTATTATTGTCTTCCCTATATAATGCCATGTTCTCTCAGTATGGAAAAACTTTTCAACTTAACCAACTTTCAGTTGACAGCTTAGCTTAACATTCTCTCTTTCTAATAACAGCACAATACAAATATGTTTTTCACTTTGATTGTTTGTTATAAATATTGTATGATTGTGTGCAAGTTCTTGTCCAGTAATTTTTTGTGCGTGTGTGTGCCAAATTCAGGGAAGTCGAGCTGCTGCTCCACAATACACTTTCTGGCGAGCCTCCAAATATACTATTAATTTTTCTTAAATTCAGTAAGCTGGAGAATACTATATCCTAAACTACAGGTTTATGATAAACAATATTTAAAATGTACAAATGATTGGTATGTTATTTTTTCTTTACGCAACCACACACACAATACTTGTACATCCTAAAAACAGATTTTAAATCAAATGAGTTTTTGTTGCTTCAAATTTTACAAATAGATTTAGTAATAAGCTTATTCCTTTCTTTAAGAAATCTTTAACTCTCACTCCCTTTTGTAATTCGCAATATAACTCTTAAATTACTTTAATTACTTCTTTGGAGTTTCATCTCACTTACTTCAAAAGTCTACCCGACAAGGCCCTTGTGACTTGTGTTACTGGCTGGTTGCCTCCAATGAAGCCCGTAATTCAAACTTAAAGACGGCTATACCACACTAATCGTATACTGATTTGGTTCTTTTAGCCCAAGTGCCCAAAAGGTTGAAAATAAAATATATTTGTAGGTATTTGAAACTGATGTGATACATGGATATAATTATTCTAACTCATAACCTAACCATAAATAAAATATTATATAACAATAACCTAATGCACAAATCTATAATGTTGTTAAAAAGCTTTTTAACAGAGATGTATATTTTTGTTAAGAAAAATAATTAAAACAATTATGTAAGAATTATTTATAAAACAAATATTTTTCAAGTTTTATCTGTACTTTTAGCAGTTTTGAAAACTGTTTGAATCCTGAAAACAAATCTAAACCATCATGTATGTACTTTTGTTAGCTCAACATATGATGCTTCTAAGTATAAATTGACTTAATTAAATTAAAACCTATCTTTATATATCACACATCATTCCTTTTTTCGCCCCCCAGTGACACAGGTTTACTTAATATTTTATAACCCAACTTTAAATAACAACACAATAAAAGCTAAGGCACAGAACTGTAGTGTTTTGAAGGGTTTCTTACCAAATATTCCCATCATATTTTAATAGGTAGTGACTGTTTGCAAGTACTAATTCAATAACTAATCCCACACGTATCTTGGCTGTTATATATAGACTGTTACATTTTTCCCAATAGTTGCTAAGATTCAAGAAAATAAAACAGTGGTAGTGGTGGTGCACATAATTGTAAAGCCTGAATGAAAATAAGCAGGAATAGTGTATTGTGTTACTATAATTTCTTTAAGGATGTGTCTTGGCATTTTAAAATATTTGTATGAAAATAAATCTTTAGGCTTCAGTCCCTTAGAGATACATATATTATTTAGATACCTAAAATCTAATACTAAACCTGTACTTGTGCACTTGGTGGACAACAGACGACAAAGTACTTTAGTATCAGAAGTCATTACTCTAGAAATTTTCACATTGTCAAAACATTTAAAACTACAGCACAGAAATTAGTATGTGTGGAACTATTTCTGTTGTAATTAGTCAAATGTTATCCTCAAAATTTCTAAATGCCATTTTAAATTCCAGACAAAAATAGACCAGTGTGACTTCCTACAACTGGTAACACCTTTTTTATATTCTATTGTTTTTTTAAGTTATGCATTCCTTTTACAATCACTGTGGTCACTGATGTCTGATGCTCATATTCAGATACCCATTCATAATGATCATAGTCATGCCAACAAGAGGAATGAGAAATGGACTAGTTTCAAGCAATGCTTTTTAATTGGTGCAGTAGATAATGAAGGTGTATAACTTAACACAGCACAAGAACATTGAATATAAAAATATAAAATAACAAATGCAAAGTAAATAAGAGTGAGACTGTGCTCAAAACTTTTAAACAATACAGACAGCTTTAAGTGGAAACATTTAACCATCCACCTCAGCATCGCCCTCTTCTTCATCATATTCTCCTTCTTCTTCCACAGTTGCATCCTGATATTGTTGGTACTCAGACACTAAATCATTCATGTTAGATTCTGCCTCTGTAAATTCCATTTCATCCATCCCCTCCCCAGTATACCAGTGAAGAAAAGCTTTACGACGAAACATGGCTGAAAATAAATATACGAAGTATGGATACAAAAATTCTCTTTTATGAGTCTTAGTAACCAATTGTATGAACAATACCAATCTAGGTAAGACCTGACTGGCGCAGTTAAGGATTGTTCCTTTTTCAAGTTGTCAATGAGTAAATCATTCTACAAATTTAAACTGTTTCATGATATGTATGGCTCTATGATTAATAAAACAAGTATTTAATTTTAAATTAATTTTTCACCTGAGAAGTTTAAAGATTTCATTCCTCTGTTTTTCAGTTTTATCTGAACATGATTTGCTATGGCAGTTTAAGATTTGATAATGATATGTAATAGATAAACTCTAAGATGAATTCCAATACTCCTCCTAAACTCTCCTGTTCAAGATGAATATTTTTTTTAAATGACGAGAAATGCACAGAACCAATTTAATATGTAACATACCTGTGAACTGCTCAGATATTCTCTTAAAAAGTTCTTGGATAGCTGTGCTATTACCAATGAAAGTAACAGCCATCTTCAACCCTCGAGGAGGAATATCACATACAGCAGTCTTCACATTATTTGGGATCCACTCCACAAAGTAGCTGCTGTTTTTATTTTGTACATTTAGCATTTGCTCATCTACCTCTTTCATACTCATTCGTCCTCTGAAAATGGCAGCAACAGTCAAGTAGCGACCATGGCGAGGATCACATGCTGCCATCATGTTCTTTGCATCAAACATTTGCTGGGTCAACTCAGGAACAGTCAAGGCTCGATATTGCTGGCTTCCTCTTGAAGTAAGAGGTGCAAATCCAGGCATAAAGAAATGCAGACGTGGAAAGGGTACCATGTTTACTGCAAGCTTTCTTAAATCAGCATTAAGCTGACCTGGGAAGCGAAGGCATGTTGTGACACCAGACATAGTAGCACTAACAAGGTGGTTAAGATCACCATAAGTTGGAGTTGTGAGTTTTAAGGTACGGAAACAGATATCATAGAGAGCTTCATTATCTATACAAAAGGTTTCGTCTGTATTTTCTACTAGTTGGTGAACTGACAGGGTTGCATTGTATGGTTCTACAACTGTATCTGAAACCTAAAATGTAAAATGTTAAGAATAAAAAGCAAATACTTAATTTCACATTAAATACTACATCTGGCAAAAAATAGACTATTTGTGTAACTTTGGACTTGACATTAGCTTTAAATAATTAGTTTTTCAGTACTTGGGTGACAACAGTAGTTAATGTTTTATGACTTATTGTAAGTAGAATATTGTTGATAAACAATTAAGTAGCTTTTAAAAAATGGTCACTTGAACTTCACCAGTACTTTTACTGGAATATAATTGAAAACAGAAAAAAAAATTAAAATGTTTATTATATGTGCATATTCATAAAGGTATTTTAAAAACAGCAGGAAAAAATTCACTGAAAGACTTATCATTTCAGTAAGAACTACAACAGGCTACTCATACCTCAAGTTATTTCAGTAAATTGTTTTAAATTGCAGTATTATATATGTGAAGTAGCAACTTCTATTTTATTTTTAGTTATTATTTTGTTTATCATTCCTTGTATTGTTTGGTTAAGGTATATTTTTATTTACCTTAAACACTAGCTCACCTGCCTCCTAGTGTATAGCAAACATTAAACAAGTGATTTTTATATTAAAACACCTACATGAGGTTCCCCTAGCAATGACATATGGATACTAGGTTCATGATTAATTATGTAAAACAAACTTTTAGTAATTAGTATGTGACATGTAATATTGTGGTCGGAGAAAGTAGTGTGTGTGTGTGGGGGGGGGGGGGGTAGAGATTTGTGGGATTGTGATTTATAAGATATATGTTTAAAGATGTTACTGCAAGTATTCATTTGATCTGTTATTTTTGTGATTTAACATTATTTCTTTGAGAATATTGTTACTGTGAATAACCTTATTAATTGGGTTTTCTTCTTCTGGTTCTTTTTTCTTGATTTGTTATTATTGCCATCATTACTTTATGATTTTTACATTAACAGCATTGCTCTTTTGTATTTTTCTGGATATTAGTGTTTATAGTTGAAGATTAAGGTAGTTGTTTATTTTCAATGTACTGGCCAGGCACTATTGCATTAGTGTTTAATATTTTGTAAAACTTGTATTGTGTTTAATAAATCTCTTACGTTTTCATACCCTGGTAGTAACTTTGTTATTTGATGCATTAAACATTCATCGTGTAATTAAAAAATTTTCAATACCGAGGTATTTAAAATTTCACTGATGATAATTATATCATAAACACCTCTATCTGTTAACATTATTCAGGTCCCACAGTTCTTTTAGAAGTTAAAGAAATGTTAAAAATAAAATACTGTTTTTAAAAACCCAAGTTATAATAAATATTGATTATTGAGCTGTTGACACATTAAAAGAAAAACGTTTAAAATACACATACAAATGAAACTAGAAAATACACTAGTATGAGTTATATTATTATTAATTCATTGGCCTAAAACAAATGTAATGATTTCATCCAAAATTATTTTCTAAAGATAATTTCCTTTACTGCAGAAGTGAAATGTAATAAAATATTTCTAACCTTTGGAGAAGGTACAACACTAAAAGTATTCATGATCCTGTCGGGGTACTCCTCTCGGATTTTAGAAATCAAGAGTGTACCCATGCCTGATCCAGTCCCTCCTCCTAATGAATGAGTCATTTGAAATCCTTGTAAGCAGTCACAATTTTCACTTTCTTTCCTGCAGACGTCCAACACAGAATCTACCAATTCTGCACCTTCCGTATAGTGGCCTTTTGCCCAGTTGTTTCCTGCACCACTTTGGCCTTAAAATTTTATAGAATTTTCCATGATTACACTACACTGAAAACTGTCATTATAAAAAGTTGGTTGTCAACGTAAATGTACTTAATTGGAGAATATTTGGAAATAAATTAACACACTCATAATCCAGTTGTAATATTTACAAAAGATATAGATATAATTATTATATAAATAGTTTACTGGATCTTAGCCTTATTTCATATGTTTTTATGTACAATAACAAAAGTTTGTAAAATAAAACTATGAAAATGTGGAGCTTTAGTATTTTGATGTAAAGCTATAAAAGAGCAATCTGCATATAGCCATAATGGATTCATGGCTCCAAAATGTGGAGTGCATTTTTCAGTAATTGGAAACAAACCACAAATTCTCACATCCATAGTTCAGATATACTAAGTTTTACCAAAACATGAAAATATCCAACAAGTTGCTTAATTTTTTGAAATTATGGTGCATGCTTAAAAGTTACATTGTTTATTTGATTTTTAATACAAGAGTAAATAAAAGGAAGCAAGCATTTTTTATATGGTATTGGTAATGCAATATTTTTTCTTAAAAAGAAAAAAGAAAACTATAGTTACTGAAGAATGTGTTTATTTTATTTTATAATTCTGCACCAACAAAATATACATGAACATCTGTAGAATTTACTCCAAATGGGGGTGCAAGCCATTGCAGAGCACTGGCCATTTGCCTTGAAGTTTGAATGTGATGGTCTAGCTGATTGTTGCTCATTTATCTAAACCTACTTTTGTCATTTATATTTAAATAGTATTATTTTCCAATACATTTTTAAAATAAACTATTCAAATAAATTCTCTTTCTGAAATTTCAGGTGAGGGGTAGTAGTAAATGCCCCCCTCCCAATCTTCTGACACACATATGAATATATTAAGAAAATTAATTACCAAACACAAAATTGTCTGGCCTAAAAAGCTGACCAAATGGTCCTGATCTTACAGAGTCCATTGTCCCAGGTTCTAGATCCACCAAAACTGCCCGAGGAACATATTTTCCTCCTATGCAACAATAATTATTTTCATTATTTGTACAAAATACATTAATGATAACATACAAAAAATACCTTATATTACTATGTTACTTGTTCTTTGTTTCCAAAGTAATACATAATACCAATTGAAACTCAGTAACATATCATAAGAGATTTTTTTTTCAATATTCACTTTAGTCATCTACTGTAAATGTGAACTCAGGAATAAATAAAAAGGTATTACCATGTCAACAGTTAAAATTTAAATGAAACATTTTTGAAAACAGTAATATATACAAATAAAGAAGAATATGTTTATAAAATTATAAAAACTACTTAGTACATCATATATTTTGCTACTGTCCTTATTCATGTTTAATACTAGGTTGAAGTTCACAGTCTTATATACTGTACTAATAAACTTTATATAAGAAACTTAACTCTTGTTTTGTTTACACTGGACAATAATGAATATAATAATAATAGTCAAATGTGTTACCAGACTTTACATTGTTATGCTAAGGAAACTTCATGAACTAAACCATCAATTTCAAGTTATCTTCAAAGAGACTCATTTCACAAAGACATACTATATTCTTGGTGAGCTAAAACACATACCTAGATTCAACAATAAGTGAAAGTATTAAATAATAAAAGCTTAAACAATTTGTTGTTGTTCTTTTAAATTTTATAGTGCAATGTTACTAATGCTGTATGCTCACATTATTATATATTCTTCTATTTTAACAAGAGTAAAATAAAGTAAAATCGTAAATAAGCAAAAAAAGAACACAATGGATGATTAAGTGTTGAATAAGGTTAAAAATTAAATATCATTTTTATTATCATCATTTCCAATGATAAAGTTTCTAATTCATTAACCACTATAGACATTGTATAGTTTATTGGTAGCATAAACTTACCAATAAGACAAGAGGACATGTCATATGACACACAAAAAAGGATATTTAGCATTTTGTTTTGACTATTTTCTTTTGAATTATAAACTATGTTTTGATGTCAATTTTATTGACATAGCTTGATAATAAAGTTCTTTAATTATATTTTGTAAATAACTCTAAAATGTTGTAACACGTGCCCTTTCCAATGAGAGAGAGGGTTAACTCTAAGATCCCATATTGCAGAAGCAATGAGTACTATAATTCTGAATATACTAAGTTTACCTTTATAAAACTTGCTAAGCTTTTAGTAAACATTATAGGTATGTTGTACACAAAAGTTAGAATATTTCATAAAGTCTTCTTAATAAAGCTTTGTCTGTGAATTTACTCAGTGTGACTCAGAATCTGACTAGTTAAGTGCAAGATGATTTTCATGTTAAGAATAAAAATACTTTATCATCTTACAGTTTCATACTTCATTTGCATAGCTTCTAGAACCTCTGAAATGAATATCAAAAGTTTTTCATAAAAATTAATATTTTTTCTAACCAACACCAGCTGTAGCTAAATGTTTTTCTTTTTATAATGACTATATATTATATCAGACAACTACACACTATTATTCTTATAGCCAAAGCTAATACTTTTCAAAATTGAGCTTATTTAGTTTATGGCATTACAGCTGTACTTTAGACCCTCTCAGAGTACAGCAAAAGCTATACATAACAGCAGGACAGTTTTATGTAAACAAGTGACTTAGTTAACAGCATGCATGTCAAATTACACAATCATATCTAGTGTATGCAGGAGCTATAATAAATAATTTGTATATGAATTTCTTTTTTTTTTCATTTAAATTCTCCTATATAACCTAATAAGTTTCTAATTTTTACACTATTTACTTTGTAATGATAATTATAAAATGCAAAAAACAAGAAGAAATTTAGTATTTAAGTGAGGGATGTTGTACTTTCTCAAGTATTTGCTCTCAAAGTCTTGATGAAACTTAAATCTAATTTTTGGTATGGTTGTTGATAGTGCACAATGTAATTTTTACTTCTTTCAAATATGCAACTTAGAACATAAAATATTAATATACACAAAACATACAATGTCCTAAAACTATTATAATTAAATTGGCTTACTAACTGAGCTATAAGTGGATTCAAATAATTCTGTTAGCTGTTTGACAATAGCAACACTGAAACTAATTCCGAATAATTCAGAAACTGTCACAAGAATGACTTTCTTGTTTATATCTCAGTACAGCAAGATGATTGGATGTTACAAATTTACATTATGCCCCACTAATTATATACTACAAGTACATAATTTGTGCTAAACTCAGACGATCATATAGAAGTAGAAAGAAAATCTATAATAGGCAATTTGAAACAACAAAGTGTCACATGACATAAATAAATGAAGATTGAGGATTTATTTAAAAAGTTTACTGATATAAATTGATAATAAAGTTGTTTAACTAAATACTGAATGATCTGTAAAAGAGCATGACGTGCACTTTGACCTCCACCCCTGCATGTAGGGTTAACCTTATACAGACAGTGGGATTTTTCAGTTTGCTTTTGGGACACTAAAGATTAGTACTGTAGAGTTAGCAGGGTGTTAAAGTTTAGTACTTATGGGAATCTGACTGCAAAGTTATAATTTTCTTACACTGAAAATGTATTTCTGACAGTTACTACTTACTACTGCTCACATACATAGCTATTCTGGTTCAGTGCTGCCTTCTATTTGCAAATATTTTTCAAATGCCCCAAGCCTTTCACTCCCACGCATACTTCAATTTACATGATTTAACTGATTCTTGCATGCAAATTATCATGCAACAAACCTCCACCAACAGTAGTGACACACTCACATGACTCATTTGACTTCCTCTAGGCTATTCTACCTAACTATCATTCGGAGTTTAGGCACAAACATAAGCACCAATTGACAGTGGGGAGGAAGGGTGGGAAGTGTGAGTGGAAGTAAGAACATGTTGAAAATAAATACATTTTCAGTGTAGGAAAATTATAACTTCCGATAAGTAGCTAGAATCCCACAATGAATAAGTGGAGGGACTGGTGCAAAAGAGAGAGTAGAAGCATCTGAAGGATACTAAGGAGGGGTCCCTCTAATAAGTGGATTATACGTGGGAGACTGCACCACTTCAATACGAGGTATACTCTTTGCCCAGATGTGGAAAAGGTGTGATAGATCTAGGCAGAAAATTGTGAGGAGCACATTTCAATGGGAGAAAAAATGCTTGGACAGTGATCCTAACCACAATATGTTATAATTTCGATCTTCCTGATGATGGGTAAAATAAGGGATATACCTCAAGGTGTAGAGTAACTAGGACATGATGGACCATACACAGCAAGTCAACTGCACACAAAACTCAACTGCCATGAACCAACATCGATGTGGGGGTAGGATGACGATTATACCATCGATAAGTCAAGTACAATCCAAAACTCAACTGCCAAGTTGCAAAAAATAATGGATGCTAAATATTTAGCCATATACCATATAACGACAAAGTAATGTAATTTGCTAACATAAATGATAATATATTAATAATTACTATTTGTGGTAATTATAGATATTGTGTTTTTTTCAGGTGCATCTGGCCAAAGTTAGGCAGGGAACAATTAGAGAGAACACTAGGGAACATGAAGACTAGGAAGATGATGAAGATATTAATTGATGATTGTATTATATGGAAAATAAATAATGAAATTAGCTAAAAACTTGGTGTCATTTTCTGCAAGTTTTTTGGTTATATTTTGATTAATTCAATGTTACATAGTAACATTAGTAAATAATGTTCTGCTAACTCAAAAAAAACTTTTCATGGTTATATTATTATAATGTTACCAGGAAACATTAATGTTGGTTACAGATAATGTTCTTGTAACGTTAAATTGTTTGTTGGGAAAATATAAATTCCAAAATGTTTTACTTAAACTTTGTTAAAATAGTGTTAGATTATTATTTTTAATCAAAGTTTGGGATTTGATATGCAGGTGCGCATAACACCTAAAATGTACTCACCAGTCATGATAGGGTTAAAGAGATTTCTTATTAAACAAAATCTCCATTATTTTAAATAACAACAGAAGTTGAATTAAGTCTCTTAAATTTCTTTTCATTAACTATACAGGTATTTTTACTTATTTATTTATTCTGGGTCTATATCCAAGTTCCTTTACTGGTTTTACATTTTACAATTGTATTTGTTTCATTTTGAACCTATGTTGTTATCTGTAATTGCTGTTTGGAATTTAATGTAGGAATATGCTAAAGATGGAATTTGCATATTCTAAAACATTCAGTAAATGTTATTTTTATCACTTCTGTGTTTGTGTTGGTTATTATTACTAATTTTATCAGATTATGATTTTTATAGTTTTGTATGGTGTGAATTTTTATAGAAAGTAAGCATTTCAAAATATATGATAATTCACTAGAGGAAAAAAAGTTCAATGCTAAGTTGTCATTTTTTCCCTTTTCAAATGAATTTATTACTCATCAATATTTTACTTTAACTGTACATGTTTTAATTGATACTGTAGATTTTTGCTGATGTTATAGTGAATCCATTTTGAACATCCCTGAAAATTAACAAGTTCTTTATAATAATTAAACTTTTTTATTATCAAGTTAAGAACAGAAGATCTTACTAAGTGCCATACAATCACACTTGTACCCATTGGAAAATTTAGATCCAGTCATTGATATTAGTTGATGCTCTACAAATGCTTGTGTTTCAAAGTGACTTAAAATCCCACTGCATTGGTACATTAAGTTTTTAAACACAATTTTTGAAACAGCTGACTGTTATATAAAATCTGAGCAAATTACCAACTGTGGAGGTTTACAATGGAAAATAGGTATCATATCCCAGAAGGATACAAAATCACTATTTCAAGTATCCATACAGGATTGTGATGGCAAGATAAAAGGAAATATGTTTAAAAATAATTTTATCTCATTAAAAATCTTCATCATGAGCTTTTACTAGTACACAGCACTAACTATTAGCCAAAACATCTGGTTATTGTTGGTTAAATGACTCTCAAATGGTTAAAAGTACAAGTTGCATGATTTATTTCCTACAAAAATACACATACCTGTGGCTTCATTGTAGTACACATTTATCCTTTCCAACTGTAAGTCAGAGTCTCCATGATAAGTACCTGTTGGGTCAATCCCATGCTCATCTGATATCACTTCCCAGAACTACAAGGAAAATTTCAAAGTTTTAGTATACTAGCTGTATCTAAGAGCAAGCACAATGAAATTTGATTAAGTTGTCAAGATTTAACCACTCATTTAATTTTATTGGTTGCACATATGTATATTATCAGTGTATGAAGCACTGCAGATATGGTTCCAAGTCAGGGTCACTTCTGTACTGTTAGAGATCTGATATATCTTACATGTACCATGTATGCATTCACTATTCCCAGCCAAACTTATGCTATGGCATAAGTAACAGGATATATGGGCCATACTTTCATTTCTAGATGCAAACACTTATAATTTTGTTTGTTTTGTTTAACCTGTACATTTTGCACTATACACACCACAAAGATTGAGCCCCACCAAATTCAGTTATAAGCTTTCAAGTTTACTGCTGAGTCACTAAGGGGAAGCATATATTCAAAGTATATATTATATATTTTGATAAACACAATATACTGATTAAGATTTTGTATGCTATTTAACTGGTTTAATCAGCTTAATTAGCACAATGCCAAATAATCAACTGAGCATACCTGCACAAATTACTATGGAAGTAGACAGTTTTACATTTTTATTGGAAAAAATACTAAAACTTAAAAATTAACCAGTAGAGTGTAGTTAAGGCAACAACAATAGGTTTATTTGCTTCAATGCATAATAATTGTGGATTATACAGGGTGGGCCAAAAGTAGGGTTACAGTTAACACTTAAACATTTTTCCTTTATTAGAAATTTAGACATTTATTTATATACATTATATTTACATATTAGACATTTTACATTAAACATTTAATCTCTCAAGTGCTCAAAGTGTCTTTATTATATAATTATAATATAATAATATAATATAATCTTACTTATATAATTGTGGATTATATAAGTAAATGAATGGAAGTTATTTTTCAAATTATTCATTGGTCTAATAAGGCAACTTAATAATAAATAATATTTTTGTACCACTCGCATCTGTATCTAGAATGAGTTGATCCTCCAGTTTGATATGCCACTACAGGAGTAGAGGTCATTTCCTTCTTCAGTTTGTTGTATGTTTGTTCACAATGAGCAGTCCATAAGAACTTATTTGGCTTTTCAAGTAATTTGTGTAGAGGACAAGTTATGTTAGAAAAATATTTAACAAAATGACACAAGTCAGAGCACAGCCCAAGAAATCATCTTACCTCACATATGTTCTTTGGTGTTGGCTGATTTTGTACAGTCAGATTTTAATGGGTCGTAGACACTCCTTCCATGTTAACAATGTATTCCATGAAACTCACCTGTTGATGGAATGAATCACACTCTTGTAATTTGGCTTAAGGTTCTTTTTTTTTTTTTTCAAGCAATCCAGAACTTCTTCAGCCCTTCATAATCATTATCACTGGTCTTCCTATGTATGATTATGTCATCCAAGTAGATAGGTACCAACATTCCTGGGTAGTTCAGACAGAACACACTCCATTAACTGTTAAAATGGAGCAGAAGCATTACATGATCCGAATTTTAACAAGGCAAATTGCCATAGTCCATTTCCATGGTAAAAGCTGTCTTCTTCTTACTTGATTTGATTGACTTGCATTTGTCAATATCCAATCCTAAGATTCAATACTGAAAACTATTTCAATCCTTGACAGTGGGTAGGAATCCTTATTTGTAATTTTCATTCACCTTCCAGTAGTCCAAACAGAACTTTGTAGATGCATTCTTCTTCTGCACATGTATAATAGATGATGCATAAGGACTTCTATTTAGTTCTATCATTCCTTTTTTTGTCATGGCTTCTATCTCTGTTTGCAAGGGAAAGTTGTCTAACTAACTGAAATATTGGGGCTGCCTCCTTTATCAATCTTTCGACATACTTCACTTGTTCGGCCTAAGTCATGAGATCTAATGGGGATGGTGTCTTGATATTCTATGAGCAAATTATGTAATCATTGGCAATGATCAGTTGTTAGACCTCTACAACTTTGTTCATAAAACTCTTGTAAGTAAGGTGGTAAGTTACCCTTATGTAAAGGTTTGACATCAAACTTCCTACATCTTTCATCAAAGATGACTACTTCAAATGATTTTTTATGTGGATGTACTACCTGTACAGATTCCAATCTTGCAATGTCTAATCCAGATTTGACTAGAATTCTACGGTTAGTTGTGCTCATGGCTCTAGTGATGACATCTTTATTAATCAGACCAACAAGATTCTACCAGCCATCAATCCATCAAGGATATGCTGGAGTGTTTGGTTCTGTTCATTAGGTGTAAAATTATTTCTAACAAGTTTTGGAATGAGTATTTCATTTCTTGTTGGTACAATTACTGTTCTCTTTTGTTGTCATAGGGAGTTCAATCTCTTGTGTAGTATCACTGTTATTAATGCATAGTGATTTCCTGGACATAAACTATTAAGCTATTGAAGCTAGGCTAACCTTGTATCCATGTTTCTGCATGAAGACAGTTTCAAATATGCAATCTTCCTCTATATCAATTACCCAAATATCATGAAGTGTGGAGAAGTTGCCTACAATAAGGTTAACTTCTAATTTTCCTCTTGCTGGAGTCTTATGTTTGCTTGCTGTTTGAATCATTCCCTCTTATTTCTTCATATCTGGAAGCAACTTCCAATCTTTTGTTATCAAGTCAATTCAAACTATTGTACCTGTAGAACCAGTGTTGATCAACATACTGCAAGACTTCCCATCAATAAATCTATGGCTAGTGGACAGATTTCTTTAAACAAGGAATTTCTTATTTCATATCGGGGAAGATGGAGTATTCTTAGCTGACCTTTGCCCTGTACATTCAGTTAATTCCTGGTTCCTGATGTCTTGTTAGACTTTATTGTTCCTTCAAGCTGGATGGACTCAAAGACTCATACTTGGTTAATGTCTCTTTGGTGTCTTAATAGTTGTCAATTCCTCACAATGTTAGCAGTAATGATCAGGTTTCCCACATCTGAAACAGTTCCCCCCTTTCTAATATTCTTATAAAGGAATCCGTATTTCCCATAAGCTTTTGTCTGCAGTTCCTGGAAATATTTCAAGTTATACTTGAAGCATTTATTATCTTGTTTATTTTCTCTATTATGTGTAAATAATTGTTTAACTAATACTTTTAGTTCTTCTAAGCTGTTGTCAGTGGGAGTTGATGCTTCAACACTAATCAATCTTACATTCCTGTAGTTTTGAGATAGTATTTTTCCTGTTTATCTGTGACTTTAATCAATTCTAGTTCCATTGCCAACTTCAAAGATGTATACCTATTCTGCTTCATCCTAATTCTCAAACTTTGTCTGTTAAGATGTCTATAAATTGGTCTCATGCCAAAAATTCCCTTATTTCGTTAAAAGCATCTGAGTAAGATAACTGTGTAAGCCTTTCCAAACCTGTGCAAGTACTCTTTCCTCTGGACTCTGTTCAGAAACATTGCTCTGGATACTTCTTTCTGCTGCAACACTATGAACCTGTTGGATAAGGCAGCTACCAATACCTGATGTTTGTTATGGATCTCAGATGGTAGGTTACTTAATGCTGTCAAAGTTGGTCCTTTTAAATGGATAGCTTGTTGTTCACTATTCCACCCATTCATTTCAAAAATGATTTCAAGATGAATGTGGTACACCTCCCATAATAGGTTTCTTGACTAGCTGATCCTGAACTGGCCAGCTAAGTTTAATTCTTCTTTAAATAGTAGGTCTCTTTTTTTAACTTCTTTAAATTCCTGACAGGTTCTTCTAATTTATATTACTCTTCTTCCTGGTCTTTCTTTAATTGTTATCTCTTTTCCTTGTGGTTTCCTTTTAATTTTCTGTAAATTTCTTCTTCTTTAAATGCTTTGCATTTATCTCTTTGTTCTTTCTATTGTTTTATAATGTCTAGCAGGTTTCCTATTTCACTCTGTTCCCTGACATGAAGTTAAGTCAAAGTTCTATCATATTTTCACCAAAATAATCTGATATCTAATGGCAGTGTTTTAAAATCATTCTTTTGTTGGCAAATTTGTTTCAGTTATATGGTAAAATTAATTCAACATCAAGTCCAGGTAATGATAATATATTAGTTTATTTTCTTCTTTAAGATTTCTATTAGCATAAACACTGCAGTCAATTGTAGACCATGTTTACACTCACTCTAAGTGTACTACACTAATGTAAAAAGCCAACTCACTTGTATAAAGCAAAAAGCAACATAATATGTGCTAAAGCTAATCCAGATCCAAACACTTTACTAAATACACAAACACATTACCTAATTCATTCTACCCACTAGAAACAACTCTCTATCATGTCAACTTTCTTAACGTTTTAATTTCCTTTACTGAACCTTGTGTATATAATCTATAATTGAATTTACTAACATTTGGGTCAAATATTTTAGAATTTCCTTGGTGTTATAAGCCTACCTTAATATCATCATGACCTACAGCTTCCTCTAGCTAACATATATTATACAACATTAATAATATAACTTATAACAATATGTTTTAATATTTGGGCCATCCTACATCTGCTATACCCAATACCGACAACAGCCTTTCCTCCAATCAGTACCAAGGCTGATCAGGCCATCTGGGAAGTAGTCTAGGTGTTATATATATATATATATAA
>NW_013665659.1:1456828-1462695 GCF_000517525.1 Limulus polyphemus
CACGGTCCAGGACATTTCAGTTGGGACGAAATGAATAACAGAACAAATGACACTGCTGAAGACGTGTCACCTGAAAAAGTCACTGTCGAAGAAGAAACTCTACTCGGTTTTGAGAAGAGAAACGGTGAAGCTCTTGATGAAGTTACTGTCACTGATGTGACTGTTACCGACGATAGGACATTTCCTGATGAAGCAGATGAACCCCACGTGAAGCCGAAGCCAACGAGATGGAGAACAGTACGGAAGAAGATACGTCCCGTAAAATTAAGAGACTTTGTTGAATTGTAATTTTGTGTTTGTAATTCTGTACATTTCATTAATTTATTGTTATTGGTTTAATGTAAGTGGCTATTGTTCGGGACGAGCAATACTAAGGAAGAGGCAGTGTTACGACAACGCAGGTAACGTGATGCTCGTATCACGCAACTTCCTTCTCGAACCTTCATGAAATGTCGGGAGACTACTAGATTGGGGTAGTCTTGTATATATATAAGACCAGCCAAGATGCAACGTAAGGTAATGAGTAAGAATACTGTTAAGCATGTGAGAAGTTCGTTGTGAATTATAGCGTTTGTTATAGAGCGACTGTTGAAATTAAGTGTATCACAAAGTTGTATTCAAAAAGAATAAACCAGCTTTATTTAAGAAAGGACTTGTATCGGTAAAATTTTTCGGGAAGAATTTTTACGGAAATTAACTAACGAACGGAGACGTAACATAACATTACCTGATTATACTCTGGATTTTCTTATTTATTATCTCCTACTGGGTTTCAAACTCTGTAAGGTAAAGCTATTATAATTAAAACTATGATATTTCAGTTTACCGAATGTATTTGCATTATTTTAACTTTAACTATAGGACTACATGGTCAACATTGATTAATCTAAAATACTATATTATAGTGGAAGCCTCTTCTTTCATGCAACAAATATTGAAAATTTGGTTACAGTGTCAAAGATCTAACTCTTAAAAAGTTACTTTATATCATTCATACCATTTTCATAAAAATGAAACATTACTGCAGCTAGCATGAAGAAGTTAGTGTTGTTACATATTGACATAATTAATAGAACAATGTATTTCAGTCAGCCCATCAGTGTATGCGTGCTAGCTCATATGGAAACCCAATATTCCTATTGGCTAATTGTACAGTGACACTTTTACGTTTATACGAATGCAACTCTACAGCATTTATAACAATAACTTAAAGACAATTACTTCAATAACAGGAAACATATTAAGTTTATTCCTTATCTTACCATAGCTTGTAAATAACGCAAACCGTTACATCCCAATACAAACTAAAACATGCGACAAAAATCGACAATTAGGCCTAAAGTTTAAATACATTTCTACGTGACGCACGAGTTTACCCGTTATATAATCTACGGCAATTAGCCTTAATAGTCACTCCATAATTTTATTTATTTATCGATGCTCTACAACTAACACATTGCGCAAAAGAAATTTATTACAGGTTTCAGATAGCATACAAATGCGATTTAGACATATATATATACACAAAGAATTCACACACACACACACACACAAAAAAAAAACATGACGACAGTTTATTTGGTACCATAATTTGAAAAAAAAAATCACCATTTTATAACTATCAAAAGTTTCTATCTGTCTCAATACAGGCGCCTAAACATCGATAATTAGACCTAAAATTTAAATATGCAAAGAGCGAATTTACCCTTTAAGAGAATAAAATATTACACTATTTGCGTTATTGGTGGTAGTGGACCCGACGCTTTGCTAATACTTTATGGGAGAGTAAAAAAGGAGTTGACACCATTACAGAAAGAAAAATAAGTGAAACAGCAACAAACGAAGAGAGTTAATTTTAGCACATCTTGAAACCATGATTTTAAAAGTTCGCTATTTTATGACGTCGCTTTATCAATAGTTCGATTAAAGGTTAGTCTAAGATGGCGATTATCCAGAAAGACAAGGTGTTTATACAAAAAACAATTTTGTAAAATATATATTTCGTTCATATTCATTCCACGTTTTTACACTTCTCTACTTTAACTTCTTAAGCTGTAGAGCGAAACGTTGAGTGTCAACTTAAAAAATTAATTTGGTTTTAAAAGGTCGTTTATTAGTAGTATTAAAATGTCTTCTATACACCAATACGTATTACAGAAATTAAACAAAGAATCTTTACTAGTTTTATTATACGACATCTAAATATAATTATGCTGTAAGTTTAACGAATAATAGTTTATTTAATAAGAGTGTACTAAGATGAGATATCTCAGCCCTTTGTAACAATGCTACACTTTTCTTTAACGGCAATGATATTTAATGTAGAATTAGTTTATTTAGTAACAAATATCTTAGTTTTCTGTTACAATCTTGTACACTTTCCTCGACTCTGATTGGGCATGCAAGCACACCATATTTCACAAGCGAAAAAAGTTATAAGTTTGTAGTTTAAATTATGGTGTATATAAAAGTAACAGCAGACAACACTCACCCGAGAATATTGTTACGTATCTGGTCGTTAGTTAATTTCCCGTATAATTTTTTTCCGATGAAGCTTTAGCGAGATAAGTCCTTTCTTAAATAAAACTAGTTTATTCTTTCTCAATACAACTTTTCAATACACTTAATTTCCACAGTCACGCTATAACTTAAACAAACGCTATAGTTTATAACGAATGACTCACGCGCTTGACTCAATTGTCCGTCTCTATCTCTGTCTACAATTCAATTACATTGTTGCCGTCACTTCTTGGCGGTCTTATATACAAGAATACCGCACATCTAGTAAACACTCGAGGCTTTACGAAGGGACACGAATTTTCTAGAAGCTCATGACGTGTTACTAGGTCACGTGACTTCCGCTGTCGTAACAATATTCTTGAAATTATATGCAATCATAGGCTGTTATACAGTATTTGTTCATAAAAATGAAATCACGTGCGTTAACTTCCCAGTTGCAAAGGGATAGTTTACAAGAAACAATAATCATTAATAATGGAAGATCAAAGGAGTGAACACGTTGATCATTTTGTGAAATAAAAATCAATCAGCTGTAAGGGAACATTTGGGCTATCAGGAAGACTGTCATAATGAATATGTGTGCATACATTGTGAAGCAGTGCTGAAATGTAGAGGTACTACTACTACTACAAACATGTGAAAACATCTGCCACTTCTCCATAATGCTGTATTTTGGGGGAATGCGTCAAAGCGCTATGGTTAAAATTCCAGCAACAACGTCTTTAACTGGAACACCTAATGACAGTGTCGATTCTGTTAAAACAATACTTACATCACCATCATCACAACCTTAGTTACAGTACAGCAAATTCACCATCTGAATAACGATCACCGAAAAGACAACCAATTATACAAGTCTTTAGTAACTAAAGTATCCTAAGAAGCAAACGAAGCAGGAAAAGGTAACAGAAGTATTAGTTAGCTACATAGCCAAGAGTATGCATCCATTGTGAATTGTTGCAAAATTTGACTTTGTAATGTTGGTTGAGTCTCTTGATTCTAATACCAATTGCTTTCAACGAAAAAAAAAAATGAGTGGGAATCTAATCTCAAAACTGTACACTAAAATCCAAAAAAGTTGTCATTGACCAACTTTCTTAGATAAGTGATGTGGTCATTACTTTTGACATTTGTATCCCTAGAGTAAATTATCAAGACTTGGTTTAACTGTTCATTTCGTAAACCAACAATGGGTCTTGAAGAGCTATGTTATTTAAAACTGTGAGCGTCCACCACCTCACACTGCTGAAGTTATAGCTCAAGCTGTTACTCGGTGTCTGCGAAACTGTAATAGCTTGAATAAGGTTGATATAACTGTGTCAGATAATGCTTCCAAGTGTGCGAAAGCTGTCTCTATCATGGATTGAAATTTACTACTACTATGCTTGGGCCATACACTGAACTTGTTTATCAAGAAAAGAGTAAAAGCTAGAATGGACTGAGTAATTGCATTCTGTTCTAAGGTGGCTGAGTATTTCCATCCAATGAAGTTACGCAATTGTTGACTCAGAATGCACAGCTGTTCAGGGAAATTGAGCAAAGTCGGTCTATTGGAGAAGGGGCATTCAATTAATACCAACGTGGGGGGAAGGGGGAGGATGCTGGTTTAACGCTGCTGAAGTTTATTTACAAGAGTGAGAACGTATCCACAATGGAGAAATCTCCTGAAATGATTGCTGAAGAGAAAGTGAACAGATATATGGTCACTCACTCTCTGGATTAACAAGTTGATCTGTTGAAATTATAGACAGATAATGATCATTTGTACCCAAACTTACCTGGCAATTCCAGCAACTATCACCCCATGCAGAAAGGGTGTTTGGTAGTGCAGGTTATATTTTAAATGACAGACATTCTCATTGACTCCAAAGAATGTTAACATATTAAACTTCCTTAGCTGCAATATGCAACATTGTGAACTGTCAACTTGTATAGAGTCGAGTTATTAAGTTTATAAGCTGAGGTGTTTATTTGAGGACTAGTCATTAACAGTCTAATGTTAATATGCTAAGTGAGGATTTAAACAGGCATTATGAAATGTAGCTTATGTTTCTACTTTCTAATGTACATTTGTCTACTTTGTGTTATGGTTCTTAGACTCTTTAATGTTAAATAAACTATAAATTTACTTTTTCTACACAGTGTATGCTAAAACAACACCTCTTACTTTCCCGAATTTGTGTAAGTCTGAGGATTTATGACGCTAAAAATTGTATTTTCGATACCCGTGGTGAGAAAAGCACAGAGAACCCATTGTGTAGATTTGTAGAGTGTATTTAACAAGAAACAAATAAATAGTTTGATCACGGGTCAAACGCGCGTGAAACAGTATTCTTCATTCACTCACCCTTTGAAGTTTTAAACTATACGATAAATTACAAACGTAAATTTACTAATTCATCGACTCTAATAAACAATAACAAAATCAATAAATTACTAAGCATTAAAATTTGTATCAGTCATTTTATTTAGAGTAACAAAAACATAAATATATATATGTATGTATATATTCTTCTACACTGTAATTTATATAAGATACAATAATATGAACACACACTCTGTGATAAATTATGTTTATATAGGATATATTTACATTCATATAGCTTTCATTATGAGCAATGACAAATAAGAAATCAGTCTCAAATCAGTATTTTACTGAATGAAAGTAATAATCTTTTGTTCTACTTCGCACAAAACATATTGCTGTGAAAAACTAGTTTTATACCCAAGATGATCGTATTCTTCTCTACCCCTAACAAGTGAAATGGTACAGTATTGTTACGTCTCGGTTCGTTAGTTAATTTTCCGAAAAATTCTTACCGAAGAAACTTTACCGGTACAAGTCCTTTCTTAAATAAAACTGGTTTATTCTTTATGAATACAACTTTGCGATACACTTAATTTCAACAGTCGCTCTATAACAAACGCTTTAATTCACGACGAACGTCTCACGTACTCGGTTCAACAATACTCTGTCAGCATACATTCAATAACACATTACCTTACGTGGCTTCTTGGCCGGTCTTATATATATAAGACTACCCCAATCTAGTAGTCTCCCGACATTTCATGAAGGTTCGAGAAAGAAGTGGCGTGATTCAAGCGTCACGTGACCTGCGTTGTTGTAACACTGCCCCTTCCTTAGTATTGCTCGTCCCGAACAATAGCCACTTACATTAAACCAATAACTATTACCAATAACTTAATTAAATGTAGAGAATTACAAACACAAAATTACAATTCAACAAAGTCTCTTAATCTTACGGGACAAATCTTCTTCCGTACTGGTCTCTGTCTCGTTAGCTTCTGCTTCATATGGGGTTTATCTGCTTCATCAGGAAATGTTC
>NW_013665659.1:1463695-1465346 GCF_000517525.1 Limulus polyphemus
ACATGGCTTAGACTAGACACCTTCTCCCAAGCAGGGCACAAAACACTTGCTTTTAGAAAATCAATCATTGGCTTTAAATCTTGGTCTTTCTCCCGTTCTGCTTTGATATATATATTTGGTTCCACTTCACCATTATCAGTTCTTTCAGTCAGCTTGAGTTCAGCTTGATGGCACCTGGTTAGTTCAACCTCTCTTTTGCAGCAATGTCTGCAGTCATTTTTGGAGGGTCTTCGGCTCAGTCCATCAGCATTACCATGGGATTTTCTCTCTCTGTATTCAATATCATAATTATACTGGTCTATCTTTCCAATCCAACGTGCCAGTTGTCCCCCTGGGTTCTTTAATGATCTTTACCAGCGTAACGCAGCGTGGTCTGTCCTGATGATAAACCTTGCACCATAAAGGTAAGGATGGAAATATGTCAGACTTTTTACTATAGCAAGGAGTTCCCTCTGTGTTACATAGTAGTTCCTCTCTGGTATACTCAACACCCTACTGAAGTAGGCCACCACATGTTCGTTTTCGCTCACTTTCTGAGACAACAATCCTCCAATTTCGACATTACAAGCATCACAATCCAGTATGTACGGCAGTGAGGGATCTGGAAGCTCTAAAAGTGGAATGGAGGCCAATTTTTCCTTCAACGTCTTGAAAGAATGCTGGCAAGAAACTGTCCATTCAAACCTCTGGCCTTTTTTAGTCAAATCATGTAGTGGAGCAGCTATAGTTGCAAAGTCCTTCACACACTTCCGGTAATAAGTAGAGTCCCAAGAAACTTCTTAATTCTTCCACATTGTCTGGTGTTGGCCAGTCATGCACTGCTTTCACCTTATCAGGATCAGTTTGCACACCATTCTCACTTACAATGCGGCCTAAGTAAAGCACCTCTTTCTGGAACAAATGACATTTCTTGGGATGGAGTTTGAGGTTTGCTGCTTTCAAACGCTTGAATACTTCCTCCACCCGGGACATTTCCTCATCAAACGTTGTTGCAAATACAATGACATCGTCCAGGTACACTAGGGCTATCCTCCATTGTAGGCCTTCCAATACTCGTTCCATCAGCCTCTCAAATGTTGCTGGAGCATTACTGAGCCAGAATGGCATCACTCGGTATTTCCAGAGACCTTGGCCATAACTAAATGCTGTCTTGGGACTATCCGCTTCAGCCATTCTTACTTGATGGAAACCTGACTTTAAGTCCAGAGTTGAAAACCACCTGGCTCCACTTAGGGCATAAAGAGTATCATCAATTCTTGGCAGTGGATATGACTCTTTTTCGGTTATGCTGTTAAGAGCCCCGAAGTCCACACAGCAATGTTGGGTCCCATCCTTCTTTTGGACTAATACGATGGGAGCTGACCAGGGACTATCTAATTTCTCGACTATCCCTTCCTTAATTAGACCATCCATGACCTTCTCTATCTCTTGTCGCTTTGCTGGAGCTATTCTCCTTGGAGGGATCTTTATTGGACGGTGATTGCTTGTGTTTATTCTGTGCTCTACAAGGTTTGTGCAGCCGAGGTCATGATCTCCTTTCCAAAAGACGTCAGCATAATTCTCCAAAAGTTCTTTTACCTGAAGAGCCTGTGATGATGACAAATGGACTATGCTCTTCTTATAGAGGTCAGTCAAGTGTATGTCCTTTCTT
>NW_013665660.1:0-7314 GCF_000517525.1 Limulus polyphemus
CTAGTAAAGTTGCGTTGTAAACACGCGTACTTGTAAGTTGTAACGTTATTATTAGGGCTATACATACGATTGTTAACAACTGGTTCGTAGAGGTCATTAAATTCTAAGAACAGGTTCGCACGAACCGGTGCGAACCGGCTGAATCCCACCACTGATCGTAGGTATAGATAACGTATAGGGAAACACTACATTGTCAAATATTACTACAATGTATGCAGGGCCATACCGATCGTGTGAGATATAAATTCTTCGCCTGTCCTAAAAATAATAAATAATAGTAATAAAAAGGCTAATATTTCCTTGCCTTCAAAGATGCAAACTCGCGGCTCTTATGTCCGGACGCACCGCTCGCGCTTCCCTTGACATGGCCCTGAATATTTATTGTAATTGTATTGTTAGTAAATGAGCATAAGACAGCCCATTAACTTAATTGGTAGACCCTTCGCTTGGTATACGAGAGATTTCGAGTTCAAATTCGATGCGAAGAAATATATCGTTTTAAACATGAAAAATATGACACTGCTACCAACACCGTGTTTTTTGGATGTTCGCGCAAAGCACCATAGGCGGTATCTTTGCTTGCCATCACTGATTTTGAACTTACAGAGAGAAGGAGGACAGTCAACAGTATGCACTGTTAACTTTTTAGCTATTGTAGTGTGATATAACAACCAGTTTTATAACGCACCCTTCGTCCAAAAGTCCAGCACGCCAACCATTTCGACACGCCCGGGCCATTCTTTTATAGATAAAAAAAGATATTTAATTTTGTTACGAAATTGCGATAAACAGAAATGAAAAGTAATGTTCAATTTCTTACGTAATTTTTTTTTTTGTAATTAAAATTGTATCTTGTTATTATTATTATTTGTAATGTTTACGTAAAAAACTAAACTCAGTACTTATTTCAAATTTACATAGTGAAATAAAAGTTTGGAGACGGTTTGACTGGGTAATGAAGAAAACTTTTATTATAAATGTTCGACGTTTTGATACTTTTGTATTCTATAAAGTGGGTTCTTTGACATCAAATTTACGTAATGAAATATATACTTGTCGTTAGGTGGCTTATTATAACACTGATTTCCCGCCAATCGTCAGTGTTGAGTTAACGTTGAAACTTCTGTGGATTCCTTTTTTTTCGATTTACAAAGTTTTAGTTCAATGTGATAGTGACTAAAATTCTTTGCATTTTATTTGTTATTATTAACCTCATAAAGAAAACTCAGTTTTACAAAATGCCTGGCGTTGATGAATGGGTAGAATGCCCTCTCGGTATTGTCAGTGAAATATTTGGTAAGTATCACCATCATTAATTATTTATATTATATTCGAACTCGTACTAATATTACTATTAGTATTATTGATACTGATTAACGTTACCGTTGGCTTGTTTTTGAATTTGTACTTGTAAATGTAATTACACTTTGTATTGAAGTTCTAAAAATTTTTGATTTTATTTAATTTTAAATTATACGTGAAAGTGCAGAGTAACTCAATTCAGAAAGTGTAAATAATACGAAATGGCACATATTGACATAGGATGAAAGATAGGTTTAAGTTTAACTTTAGTACTTACCCGCGGGTATCACCTAAATTGCTCTAATCAAGTTTAGAAATTGTGTGAGTAGAAGTAGCTTGTAAACTGTATATTTACTAATTTAATCATACGTTTTGTTACTTTAGCTCAGTATATCCACATAAAATAAATTATAAAGCACATATTTGTAGAATGCACAAGCGTAAAAATCACACTCGGGGTCTTTAATTGTAATGTTACTATCAGTATCACAATTTATTTTTACGTCTTTGTCTTATGTTAGTTTTATTTGAATAGGAAGGCCAATCAATTATGACTATAAGTACAGTTTTCATGCTTCAGTATTTGTGCATAGCACCAACATTGATGACATTTGTATAGTATGAGAAACTGAGTTTTGTTTTCTGTATGCTTTTTTAGAATATCTTAACCTATGTGTGTGTGTATGTAAATTACTACTGAAACTCGTTAAAGGTATTTTTTTAACATGTATTTATTAATTTATTCAAAAATTTGCTTAATATTGAAATATTCTTTGCCTCTTTTTTTCAGCAAAAAGTGGACCATCTCAATGTCATGAAAAAGTTACAGAATACTTTGAAAAGAGGCTCAAAGAAAAAAATAATTATTCATTGGTATGGAAAATGTAATGCATTAAATCATGATAGTTTGTTTACAGTGTTGAATTTAGTGTTTAGATGAAAGTAAGAGATAAAGAATTTCTTCCGCAAACACTTGAATGTATGTAAACTGTATTATATTTGCTGTTTATTTTATTGCTTTTTTTTACCTGTAAACATAGAAATGCTATTTGTAGAAGTTTAATTTTTTTAAATCAAGTTCTGTTTAAAGTTGTATATAAGATTTATATTTTAGGTTCCTTCTCTAAACAATGTTCCTGTTCACTGTCTGAAACCAAATAGCTTGGTACGTTTTCGTTGTATGATCCAAGATATGTTTGATCCAGAATTTTTCTTGGGGGCTTATGAGGTCATTGACTTTAGGTCACATGAGAAAAAGCTTCAACCAGGACTTTACAAAGACTTAGCAGATTGTAAGGTTAGTATTACATTTATTTTCTCAAGATTGGCATTGTACATTGTATGTATGATAAATAATAACCTTGAGTAGCTTGTGTAGCAAATGAATAGTTATTTTAGGTTAATATTTGAAAGTTCTTTCAAAATGAAAATAATTGGTGTTAGGTCCTGTTGTTTGATCATTTTCAATTTAACAAAACCATAAAAAATTCAAATATATATAGTTACTATAAAAAAGCACTTTTATTTTATCCTAAATGAATGATAATATTAGCAAAAACAGTAAACTTTGTTCTGCATAAAAATTAGCTTAATATCATCTGATGTAGTTTTCTTAGTTAAAACAGAAGACAACACAGCTGAGCATTAAGTTGGGAATACAGTAGGTTTGAAAAGGCTTGTGGGAAAGAGTAAGTTCAATGTGGACAACAAAAGAAAGACTCAAACATGAGAATTTAATAAACAAAAATTTTTTTATTTCTTACACAAGACTTGCTAGTCTTTATTAAATGGCTGGATTCTAGGTTTTCAAACTTTTGTGCCTGCTGAAGCAAATGAGGAGCACAACTTCACTGAAGAAAAGAGAGCAAGATTATGTCTATACTGCACTTTACAGTCAGACCAAATTCCTAATGTGGTATTTTACAATGTTAGATTAGTTACATAAGTAATATTCTAATAAATGCATTCAAGAGGAAATTAACTTGCAGCTTTAACTCAATTACAAACTGCTGCACTATCTTTTCACTTGTATGATTAGGGGAAAGAATGCACACAAATATTACCAAGTGAGTACAAACGGTAGAATGATTACTGGCAGGAAACAGCCTGAAGCAAAGATGAATGAAGTTTATGAAATTTTTCATCATCTTAATGGGGTTGGTAACTAAATGCAGAATATTTGATCAAAAAAAATTTTGCACACACTTCTATGTATATGTATTAAAACAATTCTATAACTATAATATTTCAGTTAAAGAATGGTAAAATATAGCTGTCTTCAACTGCTATACTATCAATTTTTGAGAATGGTTAATATTTTGTTCAGGTGTGTGGATCTAAATATGATGAAGAAAAGAAAATCATACTATTTATTTTGCACAGTTTTTAGCATGTATTCTCATATATTTACAATTATACATAACTCCTTGAGAATAATCCCCAGGACCAGAGATGGGTAAACCAAAAGAAGTTTGGTAATATTACTCGGTAGAAGACAGGCATGATGAAGCCAATACCATAATTCAAGTATTACCAAGCAGCATGTTACAATGCATCTGCTTTAAGACTGCAAAAATTCCCAGGCTCTATAATGCCTAAATTTCAAGATGAATTTTAGGGGAGATTATGCATGGTGCCATATTTTTTATCTCTTACCCAAACTCAATGTTGACTTTCCATGTTGATGGTTGTAAAGATTGAAGTTAACCTAATTTTGTTTTAAAGTGGAAGTCTGAAATTTAAATGTAAGGACTCAAAATCAGTGTAGGCATGTTGTGCAACATCAGGTTATTTGGTACCTAGTCATATTGTATGGCTACACTGCTGTTAATCTTTTCAGAATGGTCCAATTTTTCTGAAGAAGTAACTCCTTACTTAAATGAAGAATGGTAAACAAATGGATGATCATTATCAAAACTAGGAAATTGTCTCAAAAGCTTCAGTAAATAATCAACCTCACAGCATGAATTTAAAAATTAAGGCTTGTGATACTCATCTGCAGATTACTTAGTTAAGACCAGTTTTTCCAAACTGTTAGTCTGATATGTTGTCAAGTGTGGGTGCAGTTTAATCCTTCAATTGGCTTCATTTTCACAGTAGAAAATTTATTAAAATGAGTTGAAACCTACTAAACACTTGCTGGTAATATAGTAGTCAAATGCAATAGTAATCAAAATGTGAAATATGGGACAGTGTTCAAAAATGTAAGAAGTGTTGTGACTTTATTTTGGTTTATTGTGTTATAGTTTTGTTGATGAAGTTCAAACATCGTCATTACATTATTTTTATACTTTTAAGTGAGTCCACAAAAGAAACCTCAGGTAAAAAAGAAAGTTGAATTTGGGTTTTATGTTAGTTTTAGGAAATAAGAAAGTATAGGTAGTTATGAAAAATAGCAATCACTTTAGAATTTCTTGATATAAGTCTCAAAAACACCTACTAATGTATAAGGGATGTAGCCAGGTTAAGTTTGAGGACACTGATGTTGCAGCTCAGATATCTAATTTGACCATGTATCTCTTAGAATTACACTTCAGCCAACAACGTTTTTTCGTGTGTGTGTGTATAAATATATATTAAAGTATCAATTCAGTAGTTAATTGAAATTATGCTTTCAAATTTAAAAGAAATGCAGGGATTCAGGTCTCATAAATTCATCAATAACAAAAATGAAGATTAAACCCAATAAAGAGAAGAAGTAATTTCATCATTGTGTAATGACAGACAAAAAAAACTTAGTTATGTATGGTTTTTGAAATGTTTAGATTGAAAAAATATTTTTATAATACCATTGACTTATTTTAGTAGAACTTAAATATTTTGAATGGTTCAAAAATGTATGAAACTAGTTTTGTTGAAAGAAAATCATTATTACATCACTACTATAATGTTTCTTAATATATATAATATAGGTTTACATTTCTACTACCTGTATGTGATTGTGCTAATAAACATTTTAAACTCCTTTTGCAAAAGGATACAGAAGAAGTGGATTTAAACTCTCCAGGAAATACCACAATGGACAGACTGACCTACTACTGTGTTAGTGTACCTGGTGAAACTGAATGGGTGAAAGATATATCCTTTAGTTAAGTTATGTAAAGTTAAGTCAGTGGCTTAGGTATGTTAACAAATTTTTCTAATAAAGATGAGAGAGAGAGAGCTAGGCAATTAGTGGAATTTGTTAAATAATTAATTGTCCGAGCTTTGTAATAACCTAAATTCAACTGATTAATTATTCTCACATGAGGTGACTAAAAATAAACTTGGTACAAGATTTTTTAAAGATAATCTGACTACTATTTGGAAAAGCATTAATGTTGAGAAGACCACATGTACAGTCTTTTTTTATTTTTTATAAATATACAGTAATCTCTTGTTAATCTGTATAATTTGAATAAACTTGTAATCAGATAATGAAAACATTTACTATCACTGACAACATTAATGTTTTTTTATTTTAAACATATCATTGCAATTATAAATTAACTTTCCATATGGGCATCATTTTCTGCACTTCATGATGGTTTTACTCTGTTACATTCAAAATTTAAGGACTTTATTATCATGGTATAAACAGGTGTTAAAAGAAAAAAAAAGTGTGGGAATCTGGTTTTTAATGCAGAGACATATCTCAAGGACAAAGGAAACTGTAAGAAGGGAGTTGTATATGTTCATGTGCTGTGTAAGTATATATGAAACTTTTTTATCTTAGCTACATACTTATATTTATGTGTTTAACTGTTAACGCAACCAGATGTTTAAATTCTTTTCAGAGCTTTTGAAAACCACATTTTCAAATTTATACTACATGAGTGATTTTACTGAAAATAGATGAGAAAAAATGTCAATTTGGGTACTATGACCACTAGTTTTAGAATTAATGGAAGGTGAACTTTAATTGTTATCTTTTAAATAAGAATATGATCTAAGTTTTGCTGATGAATAAGGGTTTTAAAACCATAAATTAAATGATTTTAAGTGATATGTAATGGAAAAGTATTAGTTTAAAGAGTTAATATTCCTTTTTAGTGATTCAGTTGCTCATTCCAGTAGATTTATTAAAAAATAAATGTAGTTATTTTTTCCTTACAATTACAAATAATGTATGAAAATGCTTCTATCTCTAAGCTAAATTTTTTCTTTTATCCAGTTAGTTTTAATTCCATTGACCAGTTCTTATTAAAATTTGATTATCAGTTACAAAATTTATATTTTTCTTAACTGGGGTACAGTTTTCTTACGTATGAGTCAGAAACTATTGAAGCAACCACTTCCACAACACCACAACGACAGAAAAGATCATTAGAGGATGAAACTGAAGACATGGATACCTCATGTAGTAATAGCAGTGAAGCAGAAACAAAAAGAACAAGAACAGATGCCATGCAAGGTGAGTTCCAACATAAGCATGTGTCCAGTGTCTTATATTTTCAACTGTATGTGTATTGCCATTAGTTTTGATATATACAGTATATTGGAAAGATTTCATTATGAATTAAATATTTTGTATGAAGTAATAAATACTTAATAAAGAAGAGGCTTATAATAGAAAATACAAGCATATGTAAAACATAATTAAATGAAATCAGATGATGTAATTAAAAAATAGAAAATGATTATGCCCTAAATGATAAAAAATACTCACTAAAAACAAATGCACAAACTGTCTTAAGCCAAAAGTGTTTGAAAAATTTGTATGCAAGAAAAAGATGAGAAAGTGAATATAGTTTGCTTTCTTATCTTAAACTATGGGAGTCTTTACTGTTTTGGTGGGTTTTAAAAGAGGAAGTTTGTGTGTTTGTTTATTTTGTTCACTGTTGGAAACCAAACGGTTGAACTTACAAAATTTTAAAATAACTTCATAATAACCAGTTTTTTACAAGAAATTTAATGGTACTATTTCTTTTGTATTTGGTGTAGTATTTAATGACAAAATTGACAATTAATGATTATTGTGCCATTTTTTGTAATAAACATGCAACAATATATGCACAACAGAAATTAAATGAT
>NW_013665660.1:8194-11706 GCF_000517525.1 Limulus polyphemus
TCCAGTGTTTAGTTATTTCTGAGACTATTTTTAATGCTTCAAATTTGCAAAGTATTATTCTGTTTGCATATCTTAGGATATGTGTTTCTTTTTGTTGTGAATAGCTTTGTTTCATGTGACATTTTACATGATGGAATTTCTAATAAATAGTTAATTTAACCATAGTGCATGAAGTCATTTTGTAATTTTGTAGTTTTGGGATTTAACTAATAAACAAAGATACTGTTCTTGCCAACTATATATATATATATATGAAAGGTCCTGATTTTTAAAATGTCTTTCTATTGCTTTTTGATGAATGATAATTTTAGTTCTATCTTCTAAAAGAAATTATAATGCATTTGACATTTGCTAACAAATTTATTAGTGAGAAGCATTTATTAGAATTTGCTTTTTAGAATAAATATGAATGTCATTATAGCATTGGAATTCTGTAAATATAGTAAGACATTAATTATAGTGTAAGTTATTTTCTTGTGTGTTTTTTATGCAGTCTCAGCACACAGTAGTCTAAACATACCCAACTTGAATTTTCCACTTCCAAATTCTCAAGGCAAAGCTTGTCTTGTCAAACTGTATGGAGGTTCAGAAAGCTTGAAAGTTAATGACGTTGTTGAAGTTATTGCTGTTCTTTCAGTGGAGCCATCGCTAGCTCACGTTAGCCGTTTTGCTTCACAAAGGTACTCTTTTTCTCACTTATTAACCCTCAAATGAATTACTTTTTCTACCATTCACTACTTGTGGATCCACATATTGTATCAAAATGAGTGGTTTTATGTTTTTGCTGGTTACAACATTCAGTGTAAATAACTGACTGGCAACTAGTGGGATTATTTGCAGTATTGATCATATTTTTGTTTGTTTTGTGTGACTCTCGTATTATTAAAGGCCTCTGTAACTACTAAGTTATAGTTATATAATGTTATAATGTCAATTGGGGGATTAAATAAGTGAAAATATGGGAGTTGTATTTTTTTTTTTGAAATACCAGGCCCCTAAAGTATACCATGAATTTTTAGTATAGAATAGAAATGTTAAATTCAAGTTTCTGTTTAGATCTACCAGGTTACCCTTACGTGTGTGTGTGTGTGTGAATGTAGTCTGTGGTTTGCTATAATAATGTTTTGGGTTGACTTCTTTTATCTTATTTATACAGATTTTTCATGTAGAGATAAGGTTAACAAGTATTGTTTTATTACATAAGCTACTTGTGTTGTCAAGTTAACCTCAAAATGAGCTGTAGAAAAAAAAGATAAAAAGTGATAAACTTAGTAATTTTTCAGCTTTATAGTGGCATATGAAAAGGCAAAGTGATATGAAGTACTGTGTTGAAAGATGTTGAACTGAAGCCCCCCCCCCTAATTCAGAGCTTAATATATTTCAATAAAAAAAAAAGTCTTAAGGCAACAAAATTTTGTATTAAAGTTTCATTTATTGGGGCATAGGTTTGTCCTGCCATAGAGCTTTGTATTTTGGAGCTGGTAAGTCAGATTGTAATCTGTATGATGCCATAAAAAGTTTACTGCACATTAAGCTGGGAGTGTCTTTAATGAGTGGCAGTCAATTTCTTAGCACGATTGTGGGTTCTTGCTGACTGGCTGGTAACAAGTTTTAGTATGTTAGTATCAAGGCATATTCAATTGTTTTTATGTGAGGGAAGTTTGTATTTCTTTTAACTAGTTTGGTATGGAATGTTTAAGAGGCTGGTAGTTTTTTTTTCAGGTCTTTAAATAGATATGAAATTAGACTTGTGTGTTCTATTATTCCACATTTTGCTTTCAGTTTGGTGATATAAATAATGTATTCAATCAACAATATTTTACTTTTTATATTTTTAAGAAAACGTGCTGAAAATGTTAATATATTATATATATTTTTGTTTTGATTATTTATACTACATTTTGTTTGAATTACAAAACAAAAGTATTTTTGTTTTGGACAAGAAATGAGGGCAATGATGCAGTATCCATTGGAGGGCTTTCAGAATTTGAGTCTGAAGAATTAGAGGCACATAATCCACCACCATCGCTGGTGCCACGTCTTCATGCCATATTAATTAAGCCTCTAGATCACATCAACCCAAAACTTCCAGTGGGACTTAAATCTAGCAAAAACCAAAAAGGTGAGTAGTTCATATAATACTTCAAAATACTTTTAAATTTATCTCATTAGATATGTTAAGTCTTATGAGACATCACAACTCTTCTAAAACACTTAGCCAAGAATGATTATTTTAAAAGCAACTCAATCTCTTGTATAGTTATCCAGGAAATTCAAAAAGAAGCAGCTACTACAAGAGGAGAACTTCACACTATCTTGACACAAGCTCTTCTTGGTGATAGTTTATCTGCTGATTATCTGTTATGTCACCTGTTATCTTCAGTTTACACTCGTTGCGATGTCATGGCTTTAGGAAAGCTAAGCCTTAACTTGACCAAGATTCCTGTTCTTGAAGGTTATAAGAAAAGCCTGTACCAACTAATAGAAACACTTGTCACAAAGGTAGAGTAGTTAAACTTCAAATGCTTGATGTATTTGATATTGATAAAAAAAATGAAGGTTGTGAATTTGTTAATATAAATTAATAATTAATATTAAACTATGTATGTTAAAAGAATATTAAAAAAATCCCCTTTTTAATGACCCCTTACATGTCCTTGCCAATTTTTGCCAGAATTTGTGGATCCAATCTTGAGAGCTTCAAAACTATTTTGATCCTGAGTGAGGGCTCAGGTTTGAAAATTTAATATATCTGAGTTTAATTTATTGCTTTGAGCAGCTTCTACATATGAATACAAATTTTCAAGTAAATAAATCATTTTAGCTAAAGTTGAGAGTCCCCAAAATACCTTGACTCCCCACTCTCAAGTCTCTTGAAAATTTCACTTATGTTCTATGGAGGTTAAGAACCTGTGTAAGTAGTTTAAAAGTTATTTATAAAAAAAATATGGGAAGAATTGAAAGATAAGAGTAAATATGGATACATACACAGATATAAAAAAATTAAAACTTTAGGTAATAAAATCAAATTTTACACATTTTAATATAATTAGTTATCTATAAAGGAATTTGTTGTATGAAAAAGGATGAATGTTACTGATTTTGAAGATACATAGTGCAGGTGAAGTCAAGTTATCAACACTCGTATATGTACTTTTTAAATTTAGATGCATTTACTCTTCTTATTACCAGTACTAAGCATACAAAGCTCTTAACATAAATAATTGAATAATCGATTGTAATAAGTCCTCTTCCAGCCTTAACAATATGACAACATAAATCAGGCATGGTTCTTTCTTCCATTTTGCTATATACTCTTTAACTGTTAATGTAGCTTGGTAGGCTTCCCTTCTTCAATGTTGATTTTCAATTAGTGTGACAAATTTCTGATTGGATTAACACTGAGACTGTAGGTTGGCTATTTATTGACTATATTGCTAGCCCTCTCTTTCTGTGTGTGTATATATATATATATATACACACACACATACACACACAGTCACAGTTGTGTC
>NW_013665660.1:11716-25058 GCF_000517525.1 Limulus polyphemus
TGTGTGTGTATATATATATATATATATACACACACATACACACACAGTCACAGTTGTGTCACATTTTAAATAATGGAAGGTTGAATACTAGCATGATTAGCCTTATTCAGCGATGTTCATGGCCCAATGCCAGTGACCAGGGTTTGGCTAGTAGCTAGGTTATCTGTCAACTAAATTTATGTTCCATGCCTGATGACCAGAATTTGATAGGATCAAGGTTAATATATTCCAGTCAACCTGCAGTTGGTTTGCAACATGAAGTTGAGGTACTAGCCTGTGGGTGAAACGTAATCATCCATAATATTATTATATATTCCATGTGTTACACAGTTGAGATAACAAATAGTAAAATTGTAGAACAACTTGCTAAAGAAACAGACTAATAAAAGTACAAACTTTTTTAAAGTCTGTGTTCAATTTTTAAATATATTTTAATACCACTTTGTTGTTTATCTTTTTTATAGAGTTTTTACTTGCCAATGACTCTTCAGAATCTGAACACATTCACTTTTGTTCCAAAGAAAGACTATTCCCAAAACCGTTTGATTAGTGGTATACTTCAGTTGAGTGATCATACACACTTGGTTATTGATGAGACATCTTTAAGTACTGGGCAGCTGGAAGCCAAAGGTGTACAGAATATAACTGCTCTTGGGAATCTGATTAAATGGCAACGTGTGGATTATGATTTCAGCTATCATAAGATGGAGTTTTCTTCTAATGTTGCTTCATTAGTTCTTTCAGAAGGACGCTCTATCCTTCCAACAGATATTCAAGTACCATTAAAGCCACTTGTAAGGCCCGAGGATTTTGACGAACAGTTTGGTTTGATAAAAACCTATCTTTCTGAAGGTTTACTAGAGAAGTTACGTAATTATATTACTGTGTGTAAAGTTTTGGAGTTTGTAATGAATGAGGATATTCAAAAAGTAAGTGCTTCATATAGTTTTAAATGTTTTGTGAAATCATATATATTGCTACAAAACATTAAAAGGTGTAGATTGTTTTTCTACAAATCTTTGAAAAGTTTGATAAACAACATTTGACTGATTTTAGTGTACTATAGATTATGGTAGAATTAATAAAACAGTATTCATAGCAATTTTTACACGAAATTGTACATTAGCTTTATATATGTTTTTTAGTGTTTCTAGCGTAGATAACAATAGAAGCAAAATGTTTTGAAACTAATACACAACTATATTAAAATGTATGTGATTCATTTTGAAAAATTGATAAAAATTTTCATTTGTTTACCACAACTTCCCCCATTTTTTTTCTAAACTTGTGTAGATTTAATTTAGTATCGTGAATCAAACAGAGATGTTTATTTTCACATAGATTAATTTTACAGAAGAGTACATGTGACTGAATTTTATTGTTTGTTGACAATGGGTGATATTAATAATGGCTGGAGACCATCCATTATTAGTCTCAAAGTGGGTTCCTCATCACGAAATTTGAATGGGTGATATTGCTCTTATAAAATAGTGCAGTTAGATTTGTTTCTTTTTTTATAGTTATTTTACATTGTTAGCTTAGTAAAAGGATTTAGGACTAACCTAAATCTTGCAAGCTGGCTGAACCTTGTATATCATTGAGATTTAGAGCTGCGAAATTAGTGGAATTTGATAATTGATTAATGGTTGGTCCTATTAATTAATTACACTCAGCTAATTAATTATTCTCACATGAGACTTGGATAGTTGGAATAATCAACTTAATGAACTAGTGAAAATGTTCTTGATTATTACTATCTATATAATTAAAAGAGTAATATCTGTGTGCATGCATAGGAAGCTTTTTAAACTTTATTAAATGATACAAAAATGAAATTGGGAGTAAGGAAGTATGAACGATATCATCATGTTTGCATAGAAAGTCTTTTAAACATCTTTAAACTTTGCAAGAATAAATTGGGAGCAGGGAAGTACTGGTGACATCACCTTGTGCATAAGGGATGGGTGGGTGTAGATAGTACTATGCATTGCAAAGAGAAAGGTATTTGGGAAATGGATATATCATCCCCTAGAGCTTTATCTCAGACAAAATATTCTTTTTTTTAGTTAAGGTTTTGTGTGTAAATTTCTTCATTTGTTTATAGACAATTAGTGTGCTGGCACCATCACTTATTTTTCATACTTGTACCCAGTACCCAAGTTTTGAAAGTGTCACTAGATAAGTTGATTGGTTTGTCATTTTTGATCAGACAATTTGGTTTAAAGTGGCTTTTCACTAGAAATGAGAGGTGTTTGGTGGATATTACATGTTATGGAATAGGTTTAACCCACTTATGTTTAACATTGCAGTCATTGAGATACCTTGTACAGTGATCAGATTTGTTCAGAATGCTATACATACCTAACTTCTTAAGTGAGTAGTCTGGGCAGGTCACTTAACTGCTATAATTACTTCAAATACACAGCACTGTGTTTATAATTTATAAACTTTGTGCATTCAAATACAAAGAAGGAAAACTAAAAAACATTTTGTATATGAAGCACGAGTGTTTTCCATAGTTTTCAATTAATTGATTATTTTTATGATGTATTACAGTAATTGATTTAAGCTGAACAACCCTGGAATAATAAAAAAATTATCATAATGGCAATATTTTCATTACTTGGATAGTTAGAATAATAATAAAAAAAAGAAGTAGTAATTGTGATTATTTATTTCAATGAGTTTATTTTTTTCCTGATGTTAATCAATTTAATCTAATTTTGATTAATTTATTATATGTAACATTAATTAATTTAATCGATACTCATAGGTAGTCGAACTAATCACCCAGTTTTACCGAGATCATGGCTAAAAATATTGCTACAAAGGGTGTCTAACTGGTGAATCACTACATTCTAATAATTGTAATTTTTTGTTTTATAACACTGCATACTCCTTATTAGAATGATATATTAAGTTAGATATATTATATAGTGGGTAAGTTCTTAGTTCTCTATGTAGGTTTACTATGAACATAATTTAATGTAGAATTGTCAAGAGGAGAGTTTTCATTACTGTTTATGTAATGTAATAATGTTTAGAAAGTTTATAAACAATTTCTTTTAACAGAAATTTTCACAAGGTGTGACTCAAATCAATTACTAAAGCTGTTGCTTTAAACTAAAGTTGTTTTTCATGTACTGATGAGTGTCTAATATGAATACAATCAGTTGTTATGACAAGATTCTTAAAATAATTAGTACTGTATTCCTTGTTATAACAAAAGTGTCAGACAGTTAATTTTGTTTTGTTCTTTTTAACTGACTGTTAACGTATCATTTTAACTCATAAGAGTAGTTTCTTAATTTTTCTTTGGTTGTGTAACAAAAGCAAGTTATTGTATAACTGAGAATGTTAGACTTAGTTGACCAAAATTAAGTTATCAGAAAGAGAACTTGGATAAGTGATTTCTTATATGCTTTAAACTGTTAAATAGTGATGAGTTTGCTCAAGAGTTTAGAAAAACACAAAGAATGAACATATGTTTGTAACATATTACTGAAATATATTTTATGCAATTCAGATAATTCAAGATGACTTTGTGCACATGAGAAGAGAGAATCAGAACATGACAGCTGATGATCTTCATTCACTTCTGGTTTTGGCCAGGTTTGTGACTATTGTTGGATTTTGTCATTAACTCTCTTAGCACAAGCTTGTTATAGTTTTATGCTATATCTTTGAAATTAGTAAGCTTATCTTTACAAAATTTTGCATATTATCAGTAAACATTACATGGCTTTTGTACACACAAAATATTTTTTTAAGGTTTTTTTTTTAAAGATTTTTTTTAAAAATGTTTTTCTCATGCCTTTTTTTCTTTTTGAATTTTGATTACCCAACATACAAAGTAATTTTGATTTTAAAGTTAAAAATACTTTTATGCATCAGATAATTTTCAATTTTCTCATGCAAAATTTTTATAGCCTTCAGATAATTAAAAACATTTTTTTAGAAAACACTTTATATTTTATGTATTATTTTCACTACTGTATCTGTATCTCTGTAATGGTTGTGTCAACTTGACCAACCTTGTAACCACCATAAAAAAAATTAGGAAATAAATACAAATTATGCTTTTTTTTTCCCATTCTAGAATGACTACAAATTATAACTCAAACCCAAATGTTTAGTCTAAATAGTTTAAATCTCATATCATTATACATCCAAATATATTTATTATTTTATTATATTGACCTCTCAACTGTACATGGCTAACATTACAGAAGTTGCAATAATGCAACTCCTATGCACTCATGTTACTGTATTCAAGAATATATAACTGGTCTTTACAAAGTGACTTGTCTTGGCTGTGTTTTAGTAGACTAGTATTTTGAAAAATAGTCACATTTCAGTTATAATACATAATATATGTATATGCATTAGTACTATTTAGAAATAAGTTCTTGTACTTGTTTTTCTTAAAACATAGAACAGTAAATAAAGAAGTATAGCAAAGAGTTATCTCTTCTAATTATCTGTAAGTCATTAAGCCTTATCAAATTTTGCATGTGGAGGATATGAAACGAAATAATGTTTTTAGGTTTTATATATATATAATGTATATATATATATACATTATGGAATAACCAAAAATCATAAATTACTATATCATTACCACAGAATTTCACTATAATTTATCAAGCTTAGTAACTAAGCTGTATTTGGGTCTAAAAAAATATGAAATTTCGAGCTCACTAATGTCTTACCTTATTTCTTAATCTGGCATGAAAAGAAATAGCTTCCATGCGAATACTTTGCTAGGGGGACAGGACATTCAGTTTTCATTTGGTTATACACATGTTATTGGGCAAAGTAGGTGTACGTAAGCAGGTATTTTCAAAAGTGTTAGAGTTGGGTGGGGCCACTGTGGTTGATTCAATAAATATATTAATATCTCGGCAAATAGAAAAGGTAGAAGGTTCTTGTTTTGCATTCTAGCTTGTCACTATTGGTAATTTGAGTATCTAAGAACTATAGACTTTGTACTTGAACATCACAAACATCTAATATGAAGCAATGCTGCATTCAACATACCATGTGACACACACACACAAATTGATATTTAGGATTTTTTTTTAATATTTACTTTTAAACTTAGAAATTAACTAATATATAATACTAAAATTTGAATTATACTCTACAATTTGATACCAAACTTATTGACATACATTCATAAGATAGTTCAATAAAATTTTGAATGAGAGCCAACAAATGTGATGACATGGCCTTTGACCTGTGTCGGTAGGGTTAAGGAAATGTTTTTAATATTAAGTATTTCCCAAAGATTTAATTATGCTGAAAAGTAATGCATGCTCAGATATATCTGAGAAGAATGATTATTAACCCTGTTATGACCAGAGAGCAGCTTCCCTATGTTAAGTACACACTTGCTTATTAAATTTCATAATTTAAGTAAAAATAATAATTGTAACTCTATTTCAATAAATTTTTTACTTAAACATTTAAGAATTAATATTTTGTAACTTTGCAAAAATTATTTATTGTAATGTACAAAGAAAAATGTTTGAGCTTTTGATATTTGCACAACTCCAAGGGGTATCATCTGTAAATAATTCCCTTACAGAATTTTTTAGTTTTTCTGTCCATCACAAAGTCTCGGCTTATATTTACTTGGAACCTGTCATCGTTCAGAAATAACTTATCCTTGTTATGTTTCTCATATCTTTCCTTTTTTCTCAGTGATTTTATTTCAGAACCCTCTATGAAGAGGCACTTAACTGTGTACACAGGGTCAGTCCATTATACTGACTTTGTATTGGAGAAGTATTGTTGACTATAATTCTGAATTTAAGAAGTAAATCTTCATGAAATGTGGCAAGCTTTAACTAAACAGTGCATGTCAGATGTGTTAAGATTTTTCTACTGAAGATATGACTGACTTGGATTCTGACAATTCGGAATGCAAGGTGATGTTCACGTGAAGAATAAAAATATTTTTGTTCATCATACAGTTTGCATATTGCATTTGCATAATCTCTACAACCTCTCATGCATATCTAATTTTTTTTGGTATCCCTGTATATAATATCTGGTACCTTCCCAATTCTAACAATGCAGGGTAACATGAAAAGTTGATAACTATCACACCCATGATACCATGTAGAATGGCACTGTACAAGAGTGGGGTGTGCACATTTTGACCCTCACCCATGCACACACAGGGCTAAGATGTCCCAGCAAGTGGGTTGTACAATAACTGCTAAATCGTAGTATCAAAATCATATAGAATCAATGGCTAAAAACTATTGGATAGAAAAGATTCATGCCTATTTTTGTAAATCTATGGTAAATAAAGTTAGGTTAGCAGTAATTTATTGTTTCTGTGAAAGTGACAAGTAGAAGTTCTCATAATTTGGAATAAGTCACAATTTGGGAATTTTCTTAATTTTATTTGATTATCTTTTAAGCTTGTGATAATCTTTTTGTTATATTATGTCTGTTTGTAAGCTATAGGAATATTTTTCTATGAAAAGACATCAGGTAAGGATGTTTAAGGTCAGTGGGTATGGTAGGCTAACAGTTTTGTGATTGCAAACTATTCAGATGGCACAAAAGCTTTTATTTTTGTGTATTAGTAAAGTTATTGTTACTCAAAAAACACATAACTACAAGAATTCTTTGGTTAATGAAAACAAACTATAATTGGAGAAATTGAACTTGACAAAAAATATAGTTGAAAATATTGCCTTTATCAGTGTATTCATAGGGTATAAGTGCAAGTTGTGTTTACACTAGTCAACATTTTTACTCTTCAATGCTATTTATGTGGCGACATAACTGATTCAGTAAAGATAAATAATAAATATGAATAACTGATGAAAATGAAAAAAGTGAGAACTTATTGGATATATCAAATGAATCCTTCTGATTGATATTAAAAATTCCAGTTTTTTCGTTTTTTTAATATTTTCATTGTATGAAAGAGCTTGTATGGCTAAACAAGAAAATTGGAGTGCTGTTACTAGGACAACACAGACATTATAATTGTAATTAAATTGAAAAATAACTGTTGGATACATTGACATGATTTTAGGCACCTAATAAACAAAAAATAAGACAAGTATTTTTTTTTTACAATAAAATCTGAAAAATAGCAACCTAAAATATTATAAAAATATTAAACAAAATTTTTTTTTTTTCAAGCACAAACTAGATGTTATATAGTGTGAAAAACAATAACATAAGGACAAGATGTTATCCTGCTGGTTTGTAAAAAGTTAAATACAGATTAATTAAATCATCATTTACAAATAATATATTTTATAGCTGTCATTCATTTTCATCATAAATAACTGGTTTTCTAGAAGATTTGTTTATGGGTGCATATTAGCTTTGTGTTATTTGGAGTTGGCAAGGTGCAATCGAATTCATGCAATACCACAAAAATATCCCTCATACTTTAAGTTGTAGGTGCATTGTAGGAATGACAGTCATTCCCTTACTATGGCTGAGTCTGTCCTTCGTTATTCACCAGCCACACCTCGAGTTTTCCATGATGAATTTATATAATGTTTTCATAAAAATACTAACGTCCGATGAGAATCCACTGAAGATAAATAATTTGTAACGTTCGAACGTTATAAATGCTCCTGGTCAAATATCTGAAGTTTTCCAATTAATAAGCATTATAACAATCTCAGTTATAGCTTCTGAAGTTTATAACACACCAACTATAGCAAACCAATAATAGATATTCTTTTTGGTGCAGCATGATAGTTAGATTTATAGGTGTGTGGAGTGTTTCTCAATTTCAGTTTTACGTAACAATACTGACGCTAACACGAGTATTTATGTACACACGTATATTGTTGATTCTTACTCTCGAGAATCTTCTACAACTTTGGAGAATAGGTGGGAGTTTTGCACTACATATTTAACAGTATCAGCTATGTATATTTCTAAATTTAATCTAAACAAATGTCAATATTAAAATAGATATATAATAACAAATCTGTCACAATTGTTGTGATGCATGATTCAAAATATCAATGAAGGAGACCTTTGTGTCTGTAAATTTTTCTTGGAAAGATCCAGTATTTTAAAAAAGTAGAAATAATTAAATATGCTAATCACATGTTCTAAGTATTCTTAGAATCTGCAGAACAATTCCTATTGTCTCGCAAACAGTAAAATGATAGAGGAATAAAAACAAAGTCTATAAATAGCTGAGAAAAGTGTTCTCTGCATGATCTTAGAAACTGACAAATTGTGAGGAATTGGGCAAGAAAATTTAATATTAAAAACTAAGGTAACAACAAGCTTGAAACATCAATGTAATTTTATAGAAGGAAAAATTTAAGCCTGTTTCAAGAAGACTATACAGTGTTATGACATATCTATCCTGTCATTTTTATGTCAAAGTATATGCATGTTTATCTGTCCTTAATTACATTTTTCAACTTCCTAACCTCTTGTCATGAAACTTTCATAGATTATTGGGTATGACCATATGGATTCTAAAATCCTCTACTTTCTTAATTGTCTCCATTTTTTTTTTATGAGTTTTATAGCCATTTCAGTTTCTCCATTGCTACTGGTTTAGTGCCTACCTTCCAAACTTCTGAATAACACAAGAGCTTGATGTGGCTCGGTGATTAGTATGCCAGATTGTAAATTCGAGGCTTCATGGCTTGTGTCCCAACAATGCACTCTGCACTTTATCCATTTTTTTTTTTTTATTGAGAATGGTAGCTATGTCAGTTTCAATTGTTAGTGCTTTTAATGCTTATTTTAAAAAATTGTCACATATTTTATAAAGAAATTGAAAATATTTGAATCTTTTTTTTTACAAAGCTCTTTTGTGATTTTTCATATTTTTATGTACCACTTCTTTTTTAAAGTAGTTTCTGGTAGATTATACTAAGTTTATAGTACTATGTAAGATGTGAAACTAAGGTATAAGTTTGAAACTTGAAGTTATCCATTTTCTTGATGACTTTATTGATAAAATTGAAGCTAAAATGAAGCGATATAGACATCAAAGAGGCAAATCCCTATTAAAGTTCTAATACACCTACTTTTTATCAGACCTGGATGTTGATAGAGGAATTGTCATATTTATGCCGAGAAGTGATGTTGATTACCAACACCGTGGTACACTTGTTGATTGTAATCTGATATTGTTTGCAAACAGGAAATTTAAGTCACATTTCATAAAACAATAAGCATTTTAAAATTTGAAGAATGAATTATAAAAGGCAACATGACATACTACTGTTATGCAAATTATATTATATATAAGTTATGTAATGAATAGAACTCAAAGTATTGTCCAAATACATCAGGCAAGCTGTTTGATTTTATTGGACAAATAGAAACATGAGGGAATCTAAAGAAGTAAATCTAATTCATTTAAACAACAATTGGTTTCTAGTCTGCCTTTGTACAGACAATCTTAAAAAAACTAAAAGAAAAAGTAATGTTGCTATGTTTTTGTTTTAATGACAAACTTTTTCCTGCTTAACTTTCAGTTTCACACATTGTTGTCACATGTAACAAACAAGATATTCAGTTATTCAACCTCATTATATTGTTGGTTTTAATAAATGTTACTTACAGAGATTTAATTTAACCAGTTAAATCTCGGTTATTTAATTCAGCACAGTGATTAAACTATTTTATGGGAGTATAGAGAGATGTTCAGAAAAATACAAGTTTTTGCAATGTTGTTCAATGGTAAGAAAAGTCATGTAATTTAAGCACATTAGGTAATACAATCTAAAATTACAAAAATATTTTCTCAGTAAAAAGTTGCATGTTTGGAGTATTTGTCAAGAATAATACTTTCTGATTTTGTCTGTTGACCTTCTTAACTTTAGATGATGTATGGTTTTAACACTGCTTATCTCAAAATTTCTGCAGGTACCTTTCTCTTAGTGTTGGATTTTCAACAATGAATAAAGAATCTTGGGAAAAAGCGAAGGAACTGGAAAAAGAACGAAAAAGACGTCTGCAGTAAAGAGCACTTGAACTTGTAAGATGAAGTCTACATTTTTTCCAAAATAATAAAATTATTAATATCTCTGCTAATGTTCAAAATGAATTAATGTGGAGATGGAAAAGCATTTTCATTGCTCATGCATAACTCAAGTACTTTGTACAATATATTAGTAATATCATTCATTGGCTAAGGTTTTAGCATTCGTTAAATGTTTAAGAAAACATAGAATGCAAAAGGTACAACTTAATGAATGTGACAAAACATTAAGCGAGCAAGTTGAAAGGTATAAAAAGTTTCAGTGTAAATCGTGAACCATGGATTACCCAAGTCAGAGTGATGTTTTTTTAGTCAGCGAAAACAAGTTGTTTTAGTAAATGTAACCTACGTTTGTTTTTATTTTTTAATTTGGAAAGTAATCACAATTCAATATTTGTGTGTGTTTTAATAGTAACTACAAAGATATGAATCTGATGTACAGATTATTATTTTTTATTGGTAATGTAATATGGAAAAGTTCAGTTTGAAACAAAAATTTTCTTGATCCATTACTTCCTCTGAAAATGTAGTTCTAAGTAAAAGCTAACAGATTCGGTGTTTTGGAAACGTTGAAATATATGCTACCGAGTTGTGGTTTAGGCTCTCACTTAAAAAACAAACTAAAAAATATAGGATGTAAAACTGTTTTAATTGTTCCCAAACTCGTATAAGATGGTTTTTTTTTCTTTATGTCAGTGGTTTGTAACTGTAGATCGTATTGGGATGAGTCACATTTGAGATGGATTAAACATGTAATTTACTTTGATTTTGAAATTATTCATAAAATAATGGTCCTAAAATATTTGTGAAAAATAAATAAATAAATAAATAAAAGCACTACTAAACTTTATTGAAGCATATTAGAACAGTAATATTTCTTCCCCTCCCCATCTGTGCGTGCACAAATACATACATACAATTTAAGGACAATAAGGACCTATTAGCCCATCTAAACCATTACATCCACTATAATAAACTTTAGAATGATCAAAGCCAGCCCTTATCATTCAGATTTTTATATCATGCCTTCCCTTAAATTCACTGAAATTAACTGCATTTGGCACATCTGAAGGTAACCTATTCCAAAGGCCAACCAAAAATAAAGCTGACTTAGCTGAAGATGACTCCAACCCTGCTGAAGTTTATATTTAGTATCCCCTAGCCCTACCATTTTCACAGTTAAGTATGAAAAAGGTTGATGCATCAACACTATCAATGGGCCCCAGAAAACTACCTGTCTACTGAAGTAGGTTGGGAGTTCAAAAAGTTTAGGATCATAACTTTGGTAACACATTAAGTGATAGTTTAAGTAATCTTGACTATTTTTAGCAATAATACTTTAGTTAGATCACCTTTTTAATGTAAAAAATCACTAATTGACTTATTTAGTGGACTACTGACTCAAAAAAAAAATAAACCACTAATGTACAAATCTAAAAATATTCTTATGTATACTGCAGCAAAAAGTTTACTTTCAATTCTAATTTTTGGTAATTTGGTGTTGGTGAAGTTTAACATCAGTATTGTTTCTTTCAATCACTTGAAGTCAGCAGGATGCATATTGACCATCTCTGACCTCATAAACAATCCTTTTCAAAGTTAAACTTTTTACTAATTTTTATTAACAGGTATCAATATTAAGATACAAAATAAAAGAAAATATGGGCGATCAGTTAATTCCTGGATTATTTTATCCAGAAATTAATCATGTTAATCATGTATTCTGCTCAGAAGTACCTAATGATATTCTTCACTTTTAATGATTTTTTTTTTATCATGTTTTTGTTTTTAGAAGCATCATTCCTGAAATATATCATTTTGTTGGAAAATACAAATGTTATATCTGTTAACTACCGTTATTAATATTTTCCAACTTTTTTCTGTTTTCTACTCATTTTAAAATGATCAAATTGTTTCAAGAAATAAAATTTTCTTTCATTAGTAGTTTATGTTGTATTAATTCTTAACTTTATAGTAGATATTATCTGCTGAATTTTTTTTTGTGATATCATGTGTTAGTAAAACAAATGCTAAACTATATTTAACATACATGATATTTTAGTAATAAAAGATTTCTACAATGTATTATGCATAGAAGGTTAAAACCCAAAATGGCAACATCTCCGTAATATTTGTTCATGTTTGTCTGTCCGGAACTTTTCTCTGAAATTTCTTTATCAAACTACAAATCTCGTATCGTTAGAAAAGCCGTTATTCGAGAAACCCGGATTGCATATTGGCTTATAAATTCAGAATCACCTTACCTGTTTTTAGTTTAGCCAAACTTTTCAATGCAACGAGTAAGGTACACGATGGCAAAATGTCTTTGTCATCACGTGACGACTGGCTTCGATTTTAACTTTAGTTTTTTTTATTTGCGAAGTATTTTACACACAACACATAATTACCTAAAAATACATATTACACTAAATACAATTTCTGTGAACTTTCTAGGCATATTTAGGTCTAAACTCCGTATGCTCATTTCGTTCAAAACCTTATACTTATCACTTTCTGCATATTCAGCTAAATTTGCCTTCATTACAATTTTACATTTTCTTTACTTTGCTATAAGTTAGCTTCGGTTCATTTCATAGACTGCTATAAAAAATCTTTTAACCACTTTTTACTTTGGTACGGGTTTTATTCTTCATTTTTGAAAGTTTTTTGTTCTAACTCTTAAAACCCTGTTATATACTGAACGCTCAAAACTGTTTCCTGCTCTGTACACTATTGTATTATACATACCATTATTGTTTACTTTACGTGTAGTTTTATTAAATAAAGTTACGTCTACGTGACTTTGTCTGACTGCGTAACTTTTTTTTTTTCAAATAAACCAGGATTTATCTATTTAACATGTAATGCCCGGAATAAAGCGTGGATTAAGTAGCGTGCGTGAAAATGATAGAATAAGGAAAATTCAAGCGAAGGGCCTGAAAACTACCACAAAATTTTTTGCGGGTCGCGGCTAGTTTGTAATTATTACCCAGAGAACATTTTGAATTTAAAAAATTCTGTCATTTATTGTAACGTAGTTAATATAATTGTGTCTTGTGTGATATAATGTAATTATTTTGTGAAATTAAGGAAATGTAAAAGTTAAATCGTAACTAACGAAGACGTGGGGAAAAAGCAAAGTATTTTTTTAGGCTTAAGGTATAAATATTTAATATGGTCCAAATATTAATTTCAAGTCACCTGTATTAAATCGCAAGAAATGTCTCGTGGGAAATCATGTGATGAGCATAACAAGTAGATGGTTTACGTATTTTGTACCAGATGGCAAGCAAGAACTGTTAAATATTGATTTTGTTATATTCCTTTTTTTTTTTTTTT
>NW_013665660.1:25712-27418 GCF_000517525.1 Limulus polyphemus
TTCTACACTGTAGACCTGTATTCTACTGATATTCTGTTGCTCATGTCCCCCCCCCCTCTCCCACAATGGCATAACGGTAAGTCTGAAGGCTTAACACTGAAAACGGGGTTTTGATACCTGCAAGGGGCATAGATAGCCCATTATGTAACTTCGTTCTTAAGATTTCAAATCAGGAAAAGTGGCATTATTACTTGGAATGGGCTATTTTCAGATTTTTCAGGGTAATAGGTTTACAAGTGTTAAATGTTATAATTTATAAAAACATTTTATTATCAGTACTAACTTTTGTAAATGAATGAAGTAAACATTTTAGTGTTCTGTGCATTGATGAAAATGCTGGTTAAAAGTATTCTATCCTTGAAGTTACCAAGAGAGCTGGAATTCTTATTTTTCGTAGCCCCAAAAATTGTTTATGCAAGCAGTATGCAAATAATAGGGGAGTAAGTAGCTTGATACTAAAACTGTTTATAGTGTTAACCACAGGTACTTTTAGTGCAAATGCACGTTATTCAACACACGTAGGCCCTAGGTACCTTTGTATGTTATGAATTTAAATTTAAGTCTAACCTTGGATCGTATTGGTCATATTATGTGTGGTTATTTCGATTTTATTCCACTTATTTTTCGTGGGGTGCACCTATTTATTTGTGTATTCGTTTGTCTAGTTTTCTTTATATATATATATATATACACACACACGACAAAAAGTGATGTTTACATAACGTAGAATAGAAAATATTACATAATAATTTCATAGATAACATAACAATAAACATGAAAAATAGAAAAGGTAACTTCCATTTGTTGTGCACTTTTACTAACACTTAGCGAATAACACATAAATTAAATTCTCCCTATGTGTTTGGTAAATCTAAATTTTGCTCTCTTTTCTTTTTTTGGTGTTATTTTTCACCAAGTAACTTCTGACTTAATATAAACTAAAGCCAGTGAAACTGAGGACTATTTCCATCTGAGTCGGTTTCATACGTGTATTTCTAATGATCGTGCATTGTTTGCACTGTCGACTTTATTTAGCATATGAAATATATTTGTCTTTTAGTAGTATTCTTATTGAATTATAATAAAGAAAATAGTTTGAAAAAAAACAACAACAATATACATTGGAAAAATGTTTAATGTATCTTTTCAGTAACTACAAAAGGTAGAACTCACAGCAACTCTGATTAAATACAATACACAGAAACTACTAAATATTGAAAGTTTGAAAATTCGTATCCAATTTCCAAATACGTTGACAAAAATAAGCGTTTTGGAACCAGAACCAGATTTGTATTATCTACAAGTTTTCTACACGCGCACAATCCTTTCAATATTTGAAATACAGACTTGATTCTAAGAGTATGCATGTTAAAATTACATTATCAGAATTTAATAACTTAACATCCTGTATCTTATCAAAAACTCGCATATTCTGGATATTTTAATTATAGAATGTTATTTTCCTTAGAGGATTAATTTTTTGAGCTATGCTATTATTAATTTATTTTATTTTAGTTACGAAAATTCAGAGAATAAAATACTGAACCTATAATTTTATCTCGATAATTACACAATTAAATAACAAGTGACTTACCTGTATGGCTGCGGGTCGCAGGTTCGAATCCCCGTCCCACCAAACATACTCGCCTTTTCAGCCGTGGGGGCGTTATAATGTAACGGTCAGTCCCACTATTCGCTGGTAAAAG
>NW_013665660.1:27482-37978 GCF_000517525.1 Limulus polyphemus
CAAAACAAACCTGTATTGCGCTCGTAGTAAAAAAAAAAACAAACACCAAAAATCTTACTTAACTAGTCAATTAACAGCTTGGTTTATAACGCTGAAATTCTGGTATCGATACCTGTGATGGACAGAGCATAGGTAGTCCATTATGCTCAACAACAACGCTGTTTTATGTAAAAGGGGAACTGATTTTAATAGATGTGACAATTTTCTCCCTACTTGCATAAGTTAATGCCACTTTGTTATACTTGTCTTTTGATTGGTTGATAAAAATTAATGAAATTATTACATTAAACCGTAGTGAGTATCATGTCAGTTTTATCATTTTGATTAGTGATATGATGAATACAACATGCATCATTTATTGAATTATTATTTTTTTATTAAATAATTATGTTTCATATAGAAACTTGAGCTGCACATGCTCACCAGTGCGAGTTTAAAAGTGATTGTATCATTCTGTTTAGGCATCTGACGTTGGTTTTAGAAAACTTGTTTTCTTATAGCTATGCCAAATTACAGTGTGTATATAAAAAATTAACTTAGTTGAAAGTTATTAAGAAATACAAAAGCCATGCATGGAGTGGAAGAAGAAGAAAAAATATTGAGGATGACACTCACAAAAGAAAGAACAGTTCAATTAAATAAGCCCCCACCCCATCCGCAATGGTTCAGCTCTAAGTCTGCCGGCTTACAACGCTAAAAAGAGGTTTTCGATACCCGTGGTGGGTACAGAACAGATAGCCCATTGTGTAGTTTTTATGCTCAACAACAACCAAACCATTAAATAAGATGTCGAGGTTGATGCTTTCAGTAAAACGAATTCGTGGAAGTAGATATTAACGATGACTAAAAATAAGAAATAAAATGCAAATATGAGTTGCTGGAGACAGTTTTGGAAGTTTTACAAAAAGCATTGTCTTTTCGACACATATTTACAGGTCCCAGTTGATATCAAAACATAAACAAGCACAAAGTAAACAAGTTTAGTTGGTACCTGAGTGAAATACACTGGGTGAAGCAAAATTATTGGCTTACAAAGATTTTGTTACAAGCATTAAAAAAAGTAGTAAGAGAAAATCTAAATCGGTTAAGATTCTATGGGCATCGGATACGTGATCCATTTCGCAAGTCTGTCATACAAACTAAATGAAAAGTAGTGGATGAAGATGAATGTGATGACTGAGCTGGGTATGAAGTTATTTTTTTTTTTAAGAAAATCATTCGCAAAAACTGTTTCTGAAGCTAAGATTTCGACTAATGATCATGCTCTTATTACGCAATAAAATAAGAATTTAAGAACTCGTGGAGTGACTCAAAATACTAGAGTAAATATATGTGGTAACGTACTATAAACAATAAATCCTTTCGTTTAAAAAATCAAAATATATGAAGTACATTAAGTACGTGGGGCCGAGCGCGGTATAGTGGTTAGCGTGTGAGGCTAGGGTTCTGTGATATGCGTCCTGTTTTCATAAAGAAAAAAAAATTCAAGCTCGGTAATTTAGGGTCGTGGGTGTGTGTGTTATAAGAGTGGCTATCAAACCTCACTATTCGATGTGATAAGATAACTCAAAAGCTAGTAGTGTTGACCAACATCCTTTCTTCTAGTCTGTTCCTTCACGATTAGGGACGGCTAACGCACATAATCATTGTGTAGTTTGCGCAAAATCCAACAAATGGACAAGTGCGTGGGAGTCTAAATATCTCTGACGGGAGTGAAAGCCTCGTAAACCCTATTGACTCATGTAGTTTCCTTTAAACTTTGTTTATCACTGTATAACCAAAGTACAGCTTTTGAACTTAAGCAAAATAAAAGTTGGATGGCCAAGCCAAAGGGCAATGCTTTGACGTGGTGGTTTGGGTTTAAATTCGTCTGACGACAATGAATGGATATTTTGTGGTATGAGATTAAACTTGTCTAACAGCCATGGATTGATTATCTGTGATGTTGGTTTAAACTCATCTGACAACTATGAATGCGTCTTATGAGTTTACACTCGTTTGAAAGCAGTGGATTGGTCTTTTATGATTCATGAATATCAAAACTGACAAAATAAGCTATTTCTGATTGGTCAGGAATTCTTACATGACTGAGTGAAAAGTCTGTGATGATGAGCTATGCGAGGTCTTGTTCCATCACCAGCGGGCTTTGTCAGGCTGCGAGGATTCCAATATTATTTATGGTAAATTATTAATTAAATGAGAATTATTAAATACTATTGTTGATTAAATCTGAAAGTAATTAATTATTTAACTGATTAAAATATGATCCTTAGATTTAGATACCAGAGGAATGACATCACCCTTAAACTTCATGTTTCTTTTTCTTGCATTACATGTCAATATTACAAATAAAAAGTCAAGGAAGTATTATAAATTAAACGGTAATTCTTTGTTTTGAACTCGGGCAGTCAAAGAGAACCTTTCCGTCAATAATGAAAATACCATTGGAACCGTGTGTAAGAGCTGAATAACCTCCTTTAGGACTGACTTTACTATTATAGAGTTGACTCGATGTTTCGTATAGTCCATGGTAAGTTACTGATTAAGTATTATTAATAAAGAGTCACTATCTAAATGGTATTCGTTGAATGTGAGGTGGTATTTTCAACGTGATTGGCACCTTATGCGCGCAAGAGTTAAACGGCTAGGTGAGAGACTCCTAAGATTTAAATAGAGTTGCCCCTAGTTTCAAACTATTGACCAAAAGAAAGATAATCAGTCAGCGACACCTATTACCACAAGGTTTTTGTTCTTGAAGTCAAGATCAAAGGACTAGAGCTGTAGTGAAGATAATTTTCCCAAGACTACCATCAGTGGACTAAGTTCAAACAACCGATACAGGCGAATAAATTGTTGGTTAATTACGCGCTTAACACTATCTTTTGAGCAATTTAATACTGTATGTCTTGCAAATAAGTGAAGTCAATAAGCATGAATGCAGACAGTTATTTCTAGTTTATTTGGGACATGTAAACGTGATATATTAAAATAACGAAGTACTGTAATAAATTTATTGATTAAATAGTGAAAGTATGAATTTCATTACTTTAATATATTTAATTTGTACAAACAAATTAGTGATTTGATAAATTACAATCACTTTTGTTGTAACTATCAGAATTAACGAATATAACGGTATATTTTGGTAGTTCTCTGCATTATGAGTAATACAATTATATCAGAATGCATGTATAAAAAGTAATAAGTTCTATAACTGTATGATAAATACAAAATTTGGTATTGAAGTTTTATGATAATTTATATAGCATTTTATGTAATCAAGGTATTCTAACAAGGTTAGGGGGCTGAACTCGCAATCTGAGGGCCGCGGGTTCGAATCCACGTCACACCAAACATGCTCGCCCTTTCAGCCGTGGGGGCGTTATAATGTGGCTATCAATCCCACTATTCGTTGGTAAAAGGGTAGCCCAAGAGTTGGCGGTGGGTGGTGATGACTAGCTGCCTTCCCTCTAGTCTTACACTGCTAAATTAGGGACGGCTAGCGCAGATAGCCCTCGTGTAGCTTTGCGCGATAATTCAAAACAAACAAACAAACTAACGAGGTTAACAAAACAACATGTAACTAAACATTTTATTTATCTGCACAATAGTTTCCATTATGTCACCATATAATAAATCATCGGGACAGTCAAATCAATACCTACATGCTATTTATTGCTCACAAACCAATTATTCAGTATTACCTAATATTTACTCATTCTCTTATTTTTGAAATTTTAATCGTGAATATTTTCATATCATTTGTTACATTGAAATACTGCTGGTAAAAATGAATCTTTTAATTTCTTGGCTGGAGTCTTTATCACATTATTGGTCCTTTGTTATCTAATGAGGACCTTAGCTACTTCATGTAAGTCCTGTTTGGTTCTTCATTCGTGAGCCCTCTGGTACTTGAAGTAGTTCATATTAATTAAATTCACTCAATTTAAAATAATAACGCTTGAAATTTACATACATCTCCTTAGATGATTGAGTATATTAACTTAAAAACGATTTATAATATCATTGTAGAATATTTCTGTTAAATAGATTTGTGTGGTTTATTTTAATAATAAAATGTAATATTTATATTACTATGATAAAAATCTTTGTTTAGTTATTTACATAACTTGGGTATCAGCTCGTACACACGTATCACGATTAAAGTTTCACGTCAGTGTAACTTTTGTGGTGACTAATTTCACATTTATACTAAAAATGGATTTTTAACTTGTTCTAAAATAATCCTCACTAACTTTACCGTACGTCGAAGGTTTGAAATGTTTTTTGGAGTTAGCTGATATCTGGTTCCCGTGTTGGCTGAGATCCTCAGTTTGCTTTCCTTTATGTACTAATGTAGTTCAACAGTGGGAGATTGCATAAAAACCTCGTTTGGAGATGTCATCTGACCTATTATCACAGCTATTAACTATACACGTATGAACCGTTTTTGTTTTTATCTAAGGTGATTATTTTCTTGTTAGTGAACACTTATCAAACAATTATTAACCCAGAAGATGTTAGAAATGGTAACTAAAGCTTGTTTTTCGACTCACAAGATGGCGAATGAACGCAAAGATACAAATTCGTTGTCCTCTTTCACTTTGATTAAAACTGTTGCTTTATAATTTCATACAATTTTGATAACTTGGTAATTCTGTCTTGCGTTATAAATAGACAGAACGAGATTTATTGCAAAATTTAAATTAGAAACGACATTAATTTGCTGGTTATCATTATCAATCATTTCTGATCTAAGTAAGCTACTTGCATAGATTGGAGCTAAAAATTAACCTCGTAATTTATGTATCTAATTTAATATACCAGTCTAACTAGGACTATGCAATATCTATCTAACTGTATATATATCGTGAATTATGATAGCGGTTCATAATAGGAATCGCACAGAATTTGCTCAAAATTCTAGCATTTGTACCCTTGCGGGACAGCGGCAAGTTTACGGACTTACAACACTAAAATCCGGGGTTCGATTCCCCGCAGTGGACACAGCTACTTAAAAGTTAGTTAATTTTTTACTGAAAGTTGATTTACGTGGTTGTAAATACGTAAGAGATGCATATTGTTCTGAGCGGCTGCCTTTGTATACTTTACACTTGTTAAACGCGAGTTTATGTGAAACAGGCTCAGCAAATAATGGTTGGGTGAAAAAAAAAGCCAATGCAGCAGTAAACTGTTGAAAAAAAATGTAACATTCAACTAAACACGTATGTAGCTTAAACTTTATTCTCCATAAATGGACATAAAAAACTTAAGAAACAAGATTAGTAAAAATTGACAATTTAAAAAGAGGGAATAGGGATCGTCAAAAAATTACAGAAACGAGTCGAATCAAAATGCAACGATTATATTTTCAAGCCTAAAACTAGAGACTCTTAAAAAGTAAACAAACTAGGGTAGAAATAGTGTCTACATGATTTTCTCAAGCTACAAATCCCTATTCTGACTCCACGTCTACAGTACATCCAATTTTAGTGGAGTCGAAATAGGCTTGAAAATATAATCTTTGCACTTTGATTCAAGATATTTCTGTACTTTTTTGATGATCCCTATTCCACCTATTTAAATTAACAATTTTTACTAATATTGTTCATAATGAATTTTGCATACTATATAGATATAAACGGTCGCTTGCCAGAGTTAAGATTTTGAATTTTTGACTCATGATGTAAATGCACTTACTTGACTGATCAATCTATCTTTCCTTTTAAAAAAAAAATCATAATGGACAGTTCAGGCTTAAACATTATTTTTCTCCAGGCTTTGTCTTTAAAACTTTTTTTTTTTCTGTTTGTGATATCTAGCCCAAGCATTAGTAGTAGGTCACAAATTGTTTAACAAAGCTGGAAACTTCGAGAATGGTTTGCTTCTTGGTACTTTTTTGCTTCGTGTAACTTGGTGAAGTCCAGATATTGAATTATGATCTCATAATTTTGTAATATAATGCAAATAAAGAATATTTGAGCCAAGCCCTGTAAGTTCTTAGATGAGATAATTTTTAAGGGGGTTTGTTGTGTGCATAATTATATAGCTCACAGAGTATGATGCCTGACTGCTCCTAAAGTTATGTTGCATGTTTTGTACGTCACAGCGATTAAAAAGATGGAACTCCTTTTTAAAATGAAAGTTAATGTATTATGAAAATATCTTAACTGTTTTTCGCATTATTATAGGTTTAATATCCTGTCATATCACAGACTTCCATTAGCTAGCTCACCAGTAAGTCAGAAGGCTTATAACTCCAAAAACCGGGTTTCAGTACACGTGGTGGGTACAGTACCAATAGCGTACCGTGTAGCTTTGCGCTTAACAGTAAACAAACTGACAAGAACTGTCATATAGTTTTAAACTTCTAATAGGATAAAAAAAACTAGATAAACCGTTTGCAAACGTTTTTTTTAAACGAACACTTGTCCAGTAGGATTGTTATGTAACATCACAGCACTAATATGTTTCAAATTTATTTTTTGACGTGCATATAAAGAAAATGATTGTAAAAGATAATTTAAGAAAAAGCTAAAGAGTAAGATCACAAAGAAATAATCATTTCTGCTCTTTTATTCGTAAGAAAATGGGCATGATATGTTGTGTGTATTTTTTCTTATAGCAAAAACCACATTAGGCTATCTGCTGTGTCTACCGAGATGAAACATGATAGGCTAAATAGATATTTTGTTGCCTGATGTTTTCATAGATAGCTATTTTTTTTACTGAATAGCTGTCTTCATTGTTTTGTATTATGGTATGCAGGCATACCATGCGGGTTCTGTCCCGTTAATTATAATGTATAACGTAAGCTTCATGCATACAGAGTGTGTTTAGTTTCTGATATATAACGTTTTTTTCACCCTAGTTACACACAGAACTGGGTCACTCAACTCTTTAGATAGAAAGGATCGATCTTTTTTCCTGGCAAGCCGGGTGATGCTTCAAGGGCATAACAATCTTTATTCTGAAATGAGAGTGATCCTCAATCATGTGGGTGGCATCTGCACTTTGAGAGAATTAGTATTATTGTTTTGTCTATATAACTCCATGTTCTCTCAGTCTAAAACAAGTTGAGGTAAGATATTAGTCTGAATAGAGATCACAGTTTGAAATAGATCAGTTTGTATGCAGTAAAGGTGCACGTTTACTTTTGTGTTGGTTATTGTTGTTTTATTTATTATTAATAAATATAGTGTTACTTTGTACAAATGTGTGTTCAGTCTCTTACTTTTGCATCCGACTCGGGGAAATTAAGGCAACTGATTTATAATTCATTTTCTGGCAAGCCTCCTTTCATGCTGCAGGGAAATCAATGTATCCGTGACTAATACAGTATCGTGATTATGTCATACATACATGGACCTATTGGGCATAAATGTTTTAAGTTATGTTTTGATTATACGATTGTGCGCATGCGGTCGTATATAGTAATGTGTCGATATGTTTCTTCTATCCTGTCTGTCTTTTTAAATTCAGTTATATTTCATCCATTATTTCTTTCGCTTGATAGGTAAAGATAACTACTGTGACGTAGATCCTGGTAGGCAATGAAGAAAACACAACCGTTGTAGCACCTCTTAAATAAGTAAATATACCAGTTTTTCTGCATGAGATGACTTTATGAGATACAAGTTTCCTAGATTATATGACGCTCTGGTCCTTTCTGGAATGTACAAGATGAATTCTGATTAGAACAAAAAGAGAAAAGTTGTTGATAAGTTTCAGTGTTACTCTCGTAAATACACTACAAGACGCAAATACATACATCGTAAACAGGCTGCAGATCTAGCTAGAGTAATGCACCTGAAAACTTGTAGTTACATGTTCATTTTTCATCATTTTTACTTAGAAACATTGTTTAATACGCTATTTCAGGAGATTAAACTAACGATTCTTTATTGCTGTCGTGCAATTATTTATGGAGAGCAAGTTTTACGTGACCAACAATATACAATACATCGCTGTATCCTAAAGTCTAGTAGTATAGTCTGTTGTGGAATATAAACATCCATTAATGCTCTTTATTGTTGTTGTTGTTTTAGTGCAAAGTTATACAATAGACTATCTGCACTATGTCCACCGCGGGAAACGAATCCCAGATTTTAACATTGTAAGCCCGTAATCTTGCAGCTGGCATTAGTGAAATTATTATTGAAGCTATTTACCAGCGTTTTGCTATAATACTGTCTCAAACGCCTGTACAGTCTGTGTGTTACCACAGTATTTTTAACCAATCATAGTCACGTGGAATTATCAGTTCTCTCAAAAGACGTTACAATAGATATGAACCAGTTATGATATATATATATATAACACTACAACCACATCGACTGACAGGGCAGGATACCTCACAAAAATACAGCATGTATAATGAGCTAATCGTGGTGGCTGTAACTTACATCTTTCTAGCCAATCAGACATGATTATGTAAAACCGTTGCAATATTCTAACCGAACAACATGAAGAAACAACATAAGGTTAAGAACTAACCAGGATGCGGGTTGGTCATGTGGTACAGCTATATTTCGGAGCTGGTGGGCTCGGCATGGTCAGGTGGTTAGAGCGCTTGACTTGTCCCACCAAACATGCTCACCCCTTGAGCCGTGAGGATGTTATAAGTTGTGTTGCGGTCAATCCCACTATTCGTTGGTTAAAGAGTAGCCCAAGAGTTGGCGGTGGGTGGTGATGACTAGCTGTCTTCTCTCTAGTTTTTCACACCTAAGTTAGATACGGCTAGCGCAAATAGCTTTCGTGTAGTTTTGCGCGAAATTCAAAAATTCGTTCGAATCCGTGTGATACCAAAAAAATTTCCCGCACTTCAAGCTGTGAGTGCTTTATAACAGTAGCAATCAATTTATTAGTGCGGATGCTGGATGGTAGGATGCTGCCTTTCTTCTATTCAGTTGTTCAAAATTAGGGGCGGCGACGGCAGACAGACAGACTTAATAGTTTTGCTATTAATAAGTACAAATACGAAAGTCTAACCAGGCTGATATCAGAGTTGGTTCCATAGAATTTTCCCAAATATCCAAAAACGTAAGCTAAAAAAAGCTTTTTATAAGTCTTACAGTTTTGTTCCTTAACAACGCCGAGCGTCTTTCAGGAGTTACATCTTGCTACAAAATAAACTTCGAATTAACCTCACTAGGAATGATGTATTCCTAATTTGTGCACAACAGTGAATATAGCATTAGGCAAGGCCTTCATTAAAGATGTAAAGGGAAGACTGCAAGATAGATTGATACTGCAGGACAGGCAACATAGTCGTTACAAATAGCACACGTAGGCCTATGGGAATAAATATAGTAATCACGGGCATTCGGTTTTCTCGAAATAAAGCAATAAAAAGCGTAAACAAGGTTAAGTGTAATTAACACCAAACATAGTAAAACTTTCAGATATACTTAACAAAAGATCTTTAGCTTATGTTTTTGGGCTAATATGTGGACCGTCAAAGTTAGAACCGAATTCATTACTTATTACGATATCTTTGGGGATATTACAACCATCCGCGGATATCAGTAGGATTACATTTTAATCATACAGGAAAATGGTGTTTTCACGTATATAGCTACACATATACACAAGTATGCATGTACACCCAAACACTATCCATCCATCAGTTTATGTATGTGACGTATTTTTCACGAGTTTATTGTAACTTCAACAGAGGGTTGTCTGTCTCCTTGCAGTTTGGGAAGAATATTTTAAGTGTTATGTCGATTATTGTATTTATGTATGCTTATAACGTATTGTAACTCCAACAATGAGTGTGTGTTTGCACTTCGAGAAGAGTATCTTAAGCCTTATCCTTACGAGTTATTTATGTTGAGCTATCATCGGTATGATTTCTGATCCTTACCATCTAGTGGTATATATATATATATATATACCAGTTGTTTCTGCGGTAAATAACCTCGTTATTTACGTACTTGCAGGTACTCAGACATTGACTGCAGGTATTAATTCGAGAATCGCTAAATGTTTGACCTGTGTTAAATCGTGAAAACAAAAAATATAAATTGTCAGTTATGCACTGAACATCAAGAAGAAAAATGCTACTTTTCATCGTATTGGAAACGTTGAGAACCCTTTTTTAGACCTTGTCAAAACTTGATTTCACATAGCTGTGTAATGAAAAAAAGAAGTTATAGCAAGCAACTAAGCACCATTTTATATAGTAGTGCCCCTCTTAAATATACACCTGGAAAAAAGTTAAGCACCCCCGTGTTTTTTTCAAGTGATTCAGATTCGACGTTCTTGTGACTGATTATAAATTACCATTCAATCTAAACGTGTTTATCAAATGAAATTATGCATTATTGGGCACAAGAAAACAAGATTATCACCGTAAAATAACAATTTTTAATTTACATATCATGACATCAAAATATGGACAGTTTTTACGCTTAAAATTATCTTTAATAAGTATTGTCAGTGAAAGAATTGTCAAATCACATTACAAAATGTCAATCATGACCCACACATTG
>NW_013665660.1:38933-47635 GCF_000517525.1 Limulus polyphemus
CTTCTTGCCATTCTTACTTAAAATGATTTTGCATTCAGAAATTCGGGACTTAAATACGGATTCGATGCACGAGAAAATAAGTGCATATTGGACGAGAAGAAGGGAGCAAGTTGCCCGTGGGGAAAAAAAACGCGCCTGATTTAAATGTCACACCTGAACGCTCACATCCTTTTAATTATGTTTGAAATTATGAACATTGCTCAACATCATGAAAATTAAACCTATTTTCAATAAGCAATCCTGAAAAATATTTGGGGGTGCTTAACTTTTTTCCAGGTGTATATATGCGTTATAGTTTCTCAGATTTTAGTGTCTCATATGTAAACCTTGATGTAATTATATGTTTTTTAGCGTACAATGAAACAGTTTTTTTTTCTACCCAAGATAAATTTTGCTCATGTTGTTATTCAGAATACCAGATTCTCCAGAAAACTGAATATATTTGCTTTATATATATTGTCGCATGGAGACAGAAATTTAAGACTTGTATATCAAAATATTGGTTTTCATAACAACAAATCATCTGCTTTCTTTGCAGTAACCTAAGTGTCAACAATAAATGGTCGCTTTCGTGTGTTATTTTCACGTAGAAATGTTATTTGAAGATGAGTGAAATAAATTCATTAAGAGAACATTCTTCTCAGTTTTATGAAATATGCGTTTAATCTACAAACTAATTTAGCGACTATCAGTAACCTAAGCCATAAAAACGGTGTGTATCAACCATTGACACTCGAGCGACGTCAGGAGAGCAGAAATTATCTCGAACATATGAGATAAGAAGGAATTTTTTCGGCCAAATGACTTTCATCTTGTAATCTCATAACAGAGAAGCTTGTATTGAAAGGTTTTTAAACCTGATAATGTCATTCGTATTTCGTAGCGTCCAAATGACATATTATCGAAATTTATTATTTGAATATTCCTGCGTGATTATATTAAAGCTTCACCACATTGATTTGTTAAATTATTTATTTTATTTATTTATTGTTCTCTGGGCAAATGTGATAAGCTTGAATGTCTTCAAGATATGTTGTATAACTCTTAGATCACTCATCGTTAATGGGTAATTTGCTTGTTGAGACTTCGAGCAAACATCCTGTTCCTTTCACTATTGGTGCGTCGATTATAGCAATATCTTGTTTGATGATATAATTTCAATGGAGTATCATATGGTCATATGTTCAAACAACGTTCAATTTGAACCATTTTGTAGATAGTATGGTGAATGAGTAGTGCTTTACACGATTTATTGTTTTTGTAATATAAAGCACGTTTCTTGCAATAATGCTACAAACCTACGCCAGGACCAGCGCCTTTATTATTATTGTTTTTAATATTACAGTCTCCGCGTTACCCGATAACCATGTCTCATGAGATAGTGGTGGTGTTAAATTTAGAATCCTACTAGGCCCCACCAAAAAGTTTTAGTCATCATATTTGATTAAGAAAATATAAAAAATTTGGTTATCTAATAAGTGCAATCCCCTTGTACATACCCTTTGAAGTTGGGTAGCCCCTATATTTGAGTTTTTTAATAAAAATGAAAACATAAACACATCTTAAGATCAAAATGTTTTCAAAATGATTTTCTAAAAACTCAAAGACAATATTTGTTCATAAATAACGTCTAAACGGTGTTCAGAATGTGTTTGTTAAGCACAAAGCTGCACAATGGGTTATCTGTGCTCTGCCCACCACGGGTATCGAAACCCGGTTTCTAGCGTTGTAAGTCCACTGAGTTCAGAGTGTGATCTACACTATAAAATTGAAAAAAGAAAATAAGTCTATTGAAGTGTGTATGAAAATCAAATTACAGTGTATTCCAGTTTTATACGTAGTGTAATTTTAGTTATCTAAGATGACATGACATCAATGGTATTGTTGAAATCCTCGAAGGTTGCCGTTTCCTTTGAGGAGACGTTTGAAAGATAGGTTTTAAGATTCACAGCGTATGTGATGGCCGGAAGCTTTTTGTAATCTCTCATAAGCCTGAAGATATCATTCACTTTAGGTACAGAGAGGGACGTATCACGAGCATAACGGACTTCTAAATACAGTCTTTGCTCCTTTGTCTTCTTGTCCACGCTGCTTTTCATGTATTCATCAACCTCTCCTGAAGAGGTAAAACGTTCTCCCATTCTTTTCAAAGTGATCAGGTTTTTGTTCCGCCGCTTGTCAACAGCAAGGTTGTCAATCTCCTTGTCCTGTAGTTCCTGCATTGTCAGCTGTTTGGCATTCCATGCAGTAATGGTTTCTGGAATTCTGTCACCTTTCACAACTAGAATGCTATAGGCTCTGAAAGCTCTGGACTGCCTTTTTTCTATCAGTTCGAAGGACTTAGACTTCACCTGTGATGATGAAGCAGCAGTCAACTGTGAAGCACCTCATCTTGACAGTTTGTAATTTATGAAGCCAACGCTTCTTTCAACATCTAGCTTATGTACTTGTCACTTGGCATCTTGGAGAGGGAATGTGGTGCATCTTCATCATAGTCCCCGAAGCTGAAGATATCTCCCTTCTGTTTCTGGAATCCATCAACAAGTGCTGGGAGAAGCACACGTAATAATTTTACAACTTGTGGTTTGAAAAAGTGACAAATTTCAGATATGGCGCTGCAGATATCTTCATCATACATTGTGTTGCTGAACTTTTCAGATGACACAAAATTAAAAACTGGTTCTGTGGCATTCAGTAGTTTCTCAGGATCTACTGTCTTCGAATCCAAGTACAGCTGTTGAAATACACGTAAAAGCTTAAAATAATTAGTGCTGGTTGACGTTTTCAAGGACAAAAATGGTTCCACAAGATGTAGGCCAATCAAAGCTGCAACATAGTACATTACTTTGTGAAAATCCAGCTCTAGAAAGCACCGCACTCTACAGGCAAACTGATTGGTTACATTCTCATAGTTGTGGAGAAAGCTGGAGATATTATGTAGATGATGGAGTGACACAGCACATGTAAGAGTCAACCTATTGAAGCGCTTATATTTAAGACTGACCGATTTATTACTTCTAGGTGCCATGTGGGCGTTAAACTCAGACGCTTTGTCCCATGGATTGGGGAGAAAATCATGCTTTATTAGGCGAGTCATACAATATAGTGCTTCTTCCGTTACATTTGATACATTGATTGTGGGGTTGACGTAAGAAATTGAAGTAAATATTGTCTTTACCAATCTTGTTTTCTGTTTCATTCCATTGTTTTGTGATGATTCTGTTGAACGTAAGAGAAGGGTGCACGTTGCAAAACAATTGATCTGGTATATGGTCAATTTCAAGTTGCTCAGCGACAGTGCCATCCACACCTACATTATGTGCAGTTTGATCTGTCATTACAAAATCAAAATTTCTCTCCTCTTCCTTCTTTTCCAGATAATTCAGATCCCTCTTTTTCGATCCATAGATTTCATTCACTTTCGATCAACGAAATCTTCGCAATACATTTTTCTCTCAGCTTTCTGGTCTTATAGAAACCTCCACCCTATTTCTGTCATGGTTATCTCGTGTGATTGTACAAGCTTTTTCCGTACTGCATCATCATAACAGAACACATCGAATAGAGCACATGCATGTGTATTGAAGACATCAACTTTTTTCTCATAACTGTCATTTTGTCTTTGCTTCCTTGTCTGCACTAAAGTCGTGAACTCCAAGTATATGGTTGCAGAACATCCAGTGCTCTTGTAGAACCTCAGCCAAAAGTAAAGCTGCATCCTTTTTAGAACGTTATGCCTGCTAGGTTTGGCCTGAGAAGGTAGAGCATATTTTGAATGTCTTTCTCAGTTGGGAGTCTGCCGTGTGGAAACTCTTCCTCTTCATTGTAGTCAGTTGTCCCTAATGTCTTTTTGGTTCTTGACCGTGTCACAAACTGTGGTTTATCTGATGTTTGAACTATTTTAAAGACTGGTTAATTACCTGCAAATAGAAAGAGATTTACCACCACCAATGTTTATATGCTGCACCAATGTGGCATGGTTATATGAAGGTCAAACTAAAATAAAAAAACAATTTGTGCCATACTGACAAGATAAAACTAACATTAACAAGACAGCAACTATTGTATTAATTTCTAAATTTGTACTTAATATTATATCATTACATAATCAGGTATTCCCAAATTTTATGTTTCTAACACTTCTGTACATACTGTTTTGAAGAGAGGCTTATATTTTCATATAACCATCTAGAACAGGCTTCATTAGGAACTTTAGCGGTGGCTTATTGTAATCGGCCTCTGGGCTCTGTAGTATAGTATCTTACAATAATAATAATATATATTTTATAATGTATATGACAATGAAATGTATTTAATAATCAATTTTATGGACATTCGTGGAATTAAAACTTGTTTTAAAGGTAAATAAAAATATATAGTCAAGTACATGACAATACTGTCGAAAATGACAGACATGACGCAAGACCACTCAGAAACGTCAATTTTCAGGGAGTGTAGGGGGGTTTAACCCCTCCCTATCATAAAAAATTGTCATTTTCATCATTAGAACAACTTACTCCATGTTTTTTGGGAGGGCAGACCAAATATATCTGACTTTTTAAATTAACACCACTTCCTACCTGAGAAGGTTAATAGTTAAATTTTGTAATCACTATTCTATGCCTCTATCGCGTTGCGTGAGGTGCGAAGTTAAAGAGAAGTATATAAACGATGTACCTCAGAATTTCCAGAAAAAAAAACAAAAACAATCGTTTCTGTCTTTTTGTTTTAGTATCTTTAAGATTCTTTTTACTACTAATTTACGAAACTCTTGCCTTAAACATTTAAATCATCGTTAGTTTACATAAAAAAAGTTATGTTTTTCTTCCAAATTTTAGGATATGGCACTACTAAAAGTATCAGTATTTATTAACCCTAACCTAAAGGGCGTGGCCCCAGCATGGAGTTTTCCTATTTATTGTTTAATAGAATGAAAGGCTTGTGTGAATGTACCATCAATTATGTAGTGCTAGTGTAGTAATACGGCGTTTGACGTTTTCCCCAAGAGACTATATTCATATTGTTATGACGGACAGCCTAGGCTGTATATGAAGGCGTGTAGCTACAGCTAACTATACTACAAGCAAAGCCAACAAAGAAAGAACCAGCGAGAAATGAATGATTGGAGGAATTGGGACAGAATTTCATGTAGGTCACGCCTTTTGCTTTTATCGCTGCAGTTATTTGAAAGAAAGAGAGGATTGTAACATAGCTGGGGAGGTTTGAACGTAAGGTTGTTAGCACGAGTATATTGTGCAGATCCACACTACAGTTGTAAGGTATTAGTTAGTTATATTGTTGAATTCCACGTTTTAGAAATTCTCCAATGCTAAGATAAAAACCACTAAGAATGTGGTGTAGTAAGAAATGCAGAAGTTTAAAGCATTTAAAAATGTCTTATTTTTTTAATAAACGGTAGTAAATCAAATAAATCAGTCTAAAAGTTACGTGATTCAGAAGTCTATTGACAAGAAAATAATTCAGAAATAGAGAGATCCAGGAAGCTACTTGTTAATGGTATAGAATGAGCAATTGTGGCCTACCCTATGTCAATATCATTATTCGGAAATGATATTAATAAGCATCTTATCCTCAAAAAATTTTAAAGGCAAAAGTGCAGACAATAAAAGAAATATAAGAACCACTCTTCAAGAACAACAGTTGTAGGTGTAAGTACACCATCTTCCATACATATGGAGTTGTGCCACAGTAGATCAAATCTGATTTTATGTTTCAAGAATACGAAGGAATAAAGCAACATGCAACCCACCCAACCTTTATTTTCTTTTATAGCTTTGTTTTCAATTCTAAGCCTGAAAGTCTTTCACTGTTTTGATGGTATAGGTTTGGGATACAAAATGTTGTATAAGCACGTCATTGTATCTTTGAAGGGTCGAAAATTATTAACATAAAAGGCAATATGCTGCAGCTGCCCCAAAATCATCTAAGTAATGACACAGTATTCAGATGAAGAACAGTTTGACATAGATCTACTTTTTAGAAAATTTCATTAGAATACCTGAACTGCTGTTAGATTGTATGTTGAATGGTTCCCAGATGAACGTCATCTTTCACCTCAGATTATAGGATATGTGTTAGTGGCTGTATATTTCAGACTGATAAACAGAATAATAATATCAACCAGTATTGACAACGGTATTTGTCACACTTGGGCAGCACTTTGAATACTATTATTGATTGCCACCATTTCACAATACTCTTAGCATGTTCAACTCCTCTGTATTTATGCCTATAACCGTTGTTGCTGTGAAGCAATGTTGGTAGCTTTTGGTTTGAAATATTTCATTTGTTACTGTCCACACCTTTGTCGTTGACATTTTAGGTTTAATGATCAATATTAGTAAAAGTTTCGAAGGACAAGACTTTGAATGCCTTCAATGATATCGTCACAGGTAGGTCTACAACACCTCATTCCCAACCATTAACAATTATTAAGTCAGTAGACTTTTGAATCAACCGATTTAAGCTGAAAGGTTAAATTTTAAAAGCAGATAGGTTGTCTATAAGCGCAATATACGTGTAAATACACTAACGTATGAACTGTGCTGCAATTTTAAACAGTCTGTTGTTGTGCGAAGTACAAGCCATTGGAAGATTCAGTATTGATTTGAATTTTTAGTCATCAACAAACAGTTATACACATTAGGGAAAAAATGCTCTAACGAGACACAAATAGAATGTAGAAATTTAAGTTTAGAAAGGAGCTAAGGATGTAAGAAAAATTTCCAAATTTAGTAATTCGTCGTTCTACTAAGAATTGGCTCATTTTACCCCTTTTTCTTTATGCTGTTAATGTAAAGAAATTCACAGATACCTGAATCTCGAACAGTACATATGAAAAGTACGATTTTCTGGGTGTTGCCTGATTCTCATTACTTAAAACGCCGATACTCAGAAAAATGTCTCTCTCTCTCTGGCAAGACTTGATTAATTTTGGGTTTTAAGCGTAAGCATGAAAACAAATGTTCATAATAAGGGAGGATTTGGGAAGCTTTTGAGTGGTCACGATGTTTCTTTGAATTGGAAAAACATATTTTCGAGAAAGTGAAAGTAACTAGAATTAGACAAATATGTGCCTACTCATCCACCAGTGTTTAAAGTGTATGGATAATATTAATAAAAGTTAACACTGATTAGGTTAGACAGTTTTAAGAGAGAATGCCAAATTCGTAATTAGATTGTTTATGCTGATGATATAATTATCAACAATAATGTTCGAATTGCACCAGTTATTCTGATAGACTGGAAATTCGAAGAAAATTAAACCACGATTATTTAATACATATTTCATCAAAGAACTGAATTAGTTAAAGTACTTTTTGTTTTGTTTTTATACAGAATAGGTGATATTCCTGAAATTTTAGGTTTTGTACTCCAGATACCATTGAGCTTTCTATCTTAGCTTATGAAGTTTCATGTAATTCAGTACATCTAGGTACGAAATATATCTAATTTTTAGAAATGTAATGATAAAACGAGCATTATTTTTCAGAACAGCAAATTAACCGAATTAAATATACTCTTACAGAAACAAAGATAATTGAAAAGTTTTTTTTTTCAGTTTCAGTTTATTAGACACTCAATCACATGGCGATAACACCTTGCCTAAAGCTCCACTTAACCTCACGTGTGTGTCGAGGTCTGTTTAAGGTTAGGATAAGTACCACTTTAATCATGTAGTTTTAAAGAGAAGCTTATATTAATCTTTGTGTGTGTGTGAAGAAACTATGAAGGATAAGGTATAAAGCTTGAAGGTGTAGGTGAGTTTTCTAGAATGTTCCAAAGAACTATGTCAGGATTCATGTAAAATTTACAGTAGGTATAGTGTACCATATTTGTTATCGAAATCAGCAGATGTATTAAGTTCAATGAAAACATATTCTGGCAATATTATTTAAAATAAATGACCCCCATTTACCAAAAATAATATTATTTAAAATAAATGACCCCCATTTACCAAAAACCTTTTTATAAATTTCTAATTAACAGTACAAATGACTTAAACTGGATTTAGAACGTTTAAAATTATTTTCTTCTTAAGATGTTTTGACTTAGGTGCAAGCTTCACATATAGGTGCTTTATGGTTTCAGTTTAGAATAATTCAGTACAGATTATCGATATGAACTGTATGCAAACTTCACATATAGCAACTCTATGGTTTCAGTTTACAATAATTTGGTACGAATTATCAATAAGAACTGTATGCAAGTTTCAGATATAGCTGCTTTATTATTTCAGTTTAGAATAATTTAGTACTCGGAGAATTGTATGCAAGTTTCACAAAAAACTGCTCTATGGTTTCAGTTTAGAATAACTTAGTACTCAGTACTACTTAGTACTACATTGTTCTTCCTTGCTTTTATTAACATGATGTTCCGCATTCCAGCATATTTCCTCGAGTGTGAACACGTCCCGATATGTAATATGATGTATACATTTCAACAATTCCTTTATTTGAAGAAAACCTGTTTCAAAAACTCCATTAAAGTACTTTGGGCTCAGCTCTGTAAGTAATAAAAATGTTCATAAAACATGGAGAACAACAGAGATTTATTGAGGTATAATGATTAATTAGCTTTATTTCAAAAGTTTCTTGCATCAGTTTTACATTTGCCTGGGGGAAATTCTGTTTTGCCACATCTTCACACCTCTGTAACATAGTAGGTATATTCAAATTCGA
>NW_013665660.1:47923-50328 GCF_000517525.1 Limulus polyphemus
TCATTACCCATTTAAGCCGTCTCCAGCCATTAATAGTAGGTGTATATTTGATTTTTGTTATTTCATTTATGAAAGTTAAAACCTGTTATCACCAGAAATTTTGTCGTATTTCTAGAACTGTTTTGTCCTAAGTTTCAATCCCCTTGTTTTCACAAGGATGGAGAATTTTTCCTATAATTCCTTGGCTCCACAGCCGTAGTTTTTGCGTCTGCTTTTCTGCAGTAAAATTTGACTCTGTGTATCTGTCCTTTGTTCTCAAACCAGTGATGATTTCTTTGTGGTTGTTGCCTGTCTTGTCTTTAAAATCCTGCCTGATCAGCATGTATATTTTAACAGTTAACTCTTTTAACTTTAAAAAGTTAACCCAATTAACTTTGTTCCCGTTACATGCTTTTAAACCAGTCATCTACAATTTCACCTTAGTATTTTTATGATGATGCCTGATGTTTTATGATTTTTGCTACGTGAAGTTGAATTTGGAATAAAAATGTACGAATTTGAATTTTTTATCTTGTTTAGCCTTTTTAATTTGTTACTTAAACTCATTTTTGCCAAATAAATCTTTGGATTCACGAGTATTGTGTACTTTTAATAGCTACAAAGTCAACAATTCTTACCCAGAAATATATCACATATATGAGCAAAACGTGTAACTTTTGTCAGATTTCTTTGTCACAATACGTTACTCGAATGAGATGTTGATACAGTATTAATGTTTTTAATATTCATTCTAAAGTTTCCAAAAGTCACAATTCAAATTGACGTTGGTCTACGGTTGCAAGTCGCTAGGGAAAACTGTATAAAGAGCTATAAAAAAAATTAACATGAAAAGTTGAGATCTATTAGTCTATGAAGGATATTTTTACTAAAGCCAAACTTTTGGCTTATTTTTAATTTCACTAGAATTACTCATCTCTTATTGTTATATTATCAAGTTCTGAAGTATTTTGTTATATCATTGTGGTAGTTATCTTCGTATAAATTACCGAAAAGCACAATAAAAAGAACTACAAATATATATATATTGAATGTTTTATTATAGCTTCTTTTCTTGGCCATCATAGACTCCTCGCAAACTGTGTTTTATGTTGTTTGTTATTGTTGATTACCGACACTGTAGTGAGACAAAAATGCAGGTATGACTAAAAATTAACTCGTACATTCATGTGAATAGATATATATAACAGGAAATAACCTCAGCAAATCATACTCTAAACACTGGTGGTAAAGCACCGAGTGTTAGTGTGTTCTGTAAATAAGTTTATTGATTCTGTCATTACATTTCGAAATTATATATGATCACGTGATATAATTTGGTTGTCATTAGATCTCTTGGCAGTATTTTATCTTATTAATCATGTTACTTATTGATAAATATACCGTCTCATTTACTTCAGTAGTTATATTGCATAATAAGTCGATACTAAAACATATATATATATTAATATATTTCAGCTGAGACTTTCTTTCAGCTTGATTCCCCTGCTAAAAGTTTATCGTTAATTATCGTAGTTTTTCAGAACGAATAAAAGTTTTGTTATATTCGCTAAAACAAGCCTTAATGTCATCATTAAGTTTCGTGGCAACAATATTAAGGGAAAAGGTCCAGCTAAAATACATAAACTACACGGTTAAGTAATAATAATTTTTTTCTTTTCTCTTTATATAAGAATGCAATAATTTTTGCATAGATATACATATTTCTAAGTTCGAGACTTTATATAACTGTCGTTCGAATATATAATGTATATATAAAAACGAAGTTTGTTTTAACTTCGTGGAGAATATGCGTTTTTATATTATAAAAACTGCGCTCATTCTGAACTAACTTTTAACACAATAACAACAGTAAGTTTTTACTAATACGAAAGCAGAACTATTCCTAACGATTTTTTTCAACTTGCTAATTACGTTTTAACTTCATCATATTTATTATTATACTTCATATATATATATGCCTAGTAACAAATGATCCAAAATGAAGAATATTCTATTAATACTAGAACTCTGAAATAGGATTTTATAATCTTGAATATGTTTATTTAATGTTTATTCACTTGAACTTACTTATATAGGTGAATTTTCAATTGCACAAATATTTGTACAGGTGCACAATATGTGAACAACTGCTCACAAGGGAACCCCCTGTATAAAGAAATTGTAGAAAGAGTCTAAAATTAAGTTTCTCAAGCACATCTGTTTCGTTTACAATCATACCTGATGACTGTCAATTCATTCTACTCACTTAAAAATGACGTATTTTATCTATTAATTCACACTTTTTAATTAAAGGCGAATGTGTAAGTTTTTACTAAGAATTAAAAAAATCCAGGAAATAAATTTAATCATCCATCTTTACCGTACTTTACAAAATTGCGATTCCAACCATAGAAATTGTATTGAAT
>NW_013665660.1:50927-79701 GCF_000517525.1 Limulus polyphemus
AGTGGGATATAGTCATGTCTGCGGACTTACAACGTTAGAAACTGGGTTTTGATACGCGTGGTGGGCAGAGCACAGATAGCCCATTATGTAGCTTTGTGCTTAACTTAAAAAACAACAAAAAAAAAGGAGAGTGAATATATTCAATCGCTTTTCTCTCTTGCACATTATTTAGTGGATATTGTTTTCTCAAGATAAGGAATAATAATGACAATGTTATTTTGATATGTTACTGGGCGAAACCTGACTATCATGCAAAAACAACCAGTAGCATAAGATGTAGTAACAACACCTTGACTTCAAACTGACTTCCATTTAAAAATAACCAGTAGCTTGAGATGTAGTAACAATATCTTGATTTTTAACTGACTATTACGTAAAAACAATCAGCAGCCTAAGATATAGTAACAGTACCTTCACTTTCACTCCTATAAACTTTACACGTTTGAAGAATACGAAATAATAAATCAATATAAAACTCACTCATTTCAACACTGTTTCCTGTTGTTGCTTTGTTCTTATTCCTAAGCCTGAGAAACTCACTGTATTAATTTTGTAAACATTATAAATATACTCGAACAGGCTTGTATATTACATTAATTGGATTTCAAACACGAGTTCAGTACAACGTGAAACGAATCTGTAAACATTATGAATAAATAGTTTTTTTAGTCTGAACCATTCCTACATCTCCATATTTTGGTCTTGAAAATTTCCGTTTCACATGATAGTGAAGCTGTAGAGTTTTTGAAAAGTATTTAAAAACGAAAAAAGTTGACATAATTGAAACCAACGAAGTATTTTTTTAAAACTTGAATAGGTCACATATAAATAAGTATATTAAAATAATTAATTCATATCCATTTTTTCATGTTCGCTGCGATCGATAAATCCTAATTGTTCCAGCCTAAATGCAAGCAGCTGCGAAAATAATGGCGTCTGTTTTACTTGCAACTGCTTGCAGGTAAATATGTTTTTTCAGACGTTATCACGATCGTTAGTTTTGTGACTTAATGTGGATTCGACGAATATCAAATAATATAATCAGAATCAGAACTACACGTGTTAATTGTAATTATATTATATCAAATAATATAATTACAATTAAAACGTGTAGTTTAGTTAGTAGTTGAATGGAAGGTAAAGGAGTGGACTATTTTCACACGTCTTGATGCGTGTAAATGTTTAAAATAAGAGCACATTGGGCCATAGTTATTTTAGTTTTTGGTATGACGTCAACAGATCTTCAACGATCTACTTTCAGAACAGTCATATCTTTATAACTCTCTAGCTGTTACAGTTAGAGACACTGACCTGTGAGCTGTATGAATGTCCTGATGATGACAAAACCTTGTCGAAACGTTGTACATTTGCTGTTATGTTAAACTTATATTGAAGTCTTTCTTCATTACCCATTCAAGCCGTCTCCAGCCATTATTAGTATCGGAACTACATTCTTGACACTGTTTGGCATTTCGTTGGTGGTGGGATGCTACCAAATACTGATCGCTTTTGGGAAGAATATGTAACAGCGTTTTCTGACACAAAATATTCATACACTCAAATCATAAGTATGAGTTCAGATTGGAGATTTATAATTTACACGGCGGCAACGTATCCCAGGCAACAAGCAGTACGGAACATAATTAAGAAGGATCTCTGTTTAGTCACCATACACAAGTAGTGGCTATAGATTTTATTGCCATCATACTGTTAATATGGGCGCTGCGAAACCGCCGTCCTCGTACTCAAGGAGGATTATGAAAAGCATGCATGGAGTAGGGTAGCCTTTTACAATGGTAATCATGCAGCAGGGTTATTGTCAAGACGTATGGTCCTCAGATATAGAATTACCGGATGTAGTGGAATGAACGTGGTGGGACTCCAAAAATGTTTTAATATAATGTACTTAACTTTTGTAATAGTTCTATAAATAATTACATTTTATATAAAGATCCATGTATCTAGAACTTCGGGCTCCGGAATCTTTAAATTTACGCATCTTCTTAACAAAGAATTGGAATTAGTTTACACAAGCTTTTATAACGTAATTAATATTAAAAAGAATATATATTTGACATTCTACTAGCTAAATAGCTAACTGAATTTTTTGTGGTCGTAGATTCTTAAAGAAAAGCTTAAACAATATTTCTGAGTGGTTACAGCATATAAAGCAAATAAGACTACATATGTATGAATGCATATATAAATGGAAAAAGATACGGTTAATCTTTTAGAAGCTCTTACTTGATTATCTGCTGATCCTTTTAAGAAAATGGGAGTAAAGGAGTCCTCAACGTTGCTGGTGTGCACACGAATGTTCAGCCCAGACTCTAACGGTTAAAGTGAATGGTTGAGCAGTTTTTGTATCTTACAAAAATCCTATGCTTTAATATATTACCTTCAAATTACCCTGGAATCCATCTAACAATCTACTAAATGAAGATCAACGTATATACAAGATAATGGATTTGTTAAGGACTAAGAGCGTTACTTCAAGTTTGGGAGACTAATGTCAGTAAACTTTCCTGATTAATTCTCAGTTACGGTGCTCAGATAACACTGAAAATAAAAATTAATGCCTGTAGATAACAAAATAATTTGTGTTCTTTTATGTTCTAAGAGGGAAAAACTTCAAGGACATTAACATCTTCTTGCCTTTATTTAAGTGACGACGCGTTGAATAAAAATTAAATATAGATGACGCACAGCAAACTTAGACGTGACTCGTTAATCACAAGCAGGTTATTGCTTGGAATTATGGAACAAAGTGCCTTCAGAGGCTTTTCTTTGTAATGCGTTAGAGAGTAGAATTTTTTTCTTTCTGAATTAAATTAATGCTCAGTGAAAACGTAAATTTAAGTATCAAGGTTTCCATATAATTATCAAATCAAGAAATTCATTAAAGATGCATTATATTTTAGAGGAAAAAAATACACTTATTAGTACTATATATTTTTAAATTATCCTCACTTCAGGCATGAACTTTTTCTAATGAAAAAAAATTAACAGTAGCATGTTGGCATGTATATATATATATATGTGTGTGTGACGCAAAAACAAAGAGATGGTTTCGAGAGAGAGGTTGTCTCTCATGTAGTAAAGCTGATAACGTTTTACGTGCTCAAAATATAAGAGCCTTGTATTTATATAAAAATAAAGAAACATTTCTTAAAACAATATTCAAAATTATATTTAGTGTGATTTACTTTTTAATAAAGGACGTAAAAATAGAGTGTAATGTGAACGTTACGAGTACAGGTACAGTGATCAAAGAAATTATACGTCATACTACTGAAAATGTTTTAACTGCATGCAGTTAGGAGTCGCACATCTAAGTATGGTTTGCCTGTAGTTAAGCAGTAAGCTAATCTACGGGTTATCTGTGCTGTGCCCATCATGGGTATGGAAAACCGGTATTTAGCGCCATAAGCCCCTAGACTTACCACTGTGCCATTGAAGGGCACTGAGTATGGCCATGATATTAACGTTTTTTCTCTCAAATATCCTGTATCGAACGTTATGCCAATACTGCAAGAAGTACATTTGCAGAAGTAGAACCTTTATTGAGATGGCTTTCAAGAAGCAATAAAAACATGTTGAAACGACAATATTACTGATTTCGTAAAGTGGCATTACTTTTCGTATTGTTTTTCATACAGTCTGCAACTAATGGTCGTGTAACATATAGGTTGCAGTTTTCGAGTTATTGTGCAATTATAAACAAATATATTCTTACTCCAATTTCATTAAACCTGAGCGAGACAACCTCTTCGTCGCCTGTTTCGATCTACGCCGCCCCCATTTTTCTTCCGTTTTATTCTTTTCTCACTACATCACTTCTACATTCTATTCATCGCCAACAGTACAATCACTGCGATCTCTCCTGTTTCCTTGAGGGTCGTTAATTCTCATTATTCCCTTTCTTGTTATCATCTTAAAGTTCACTGGCTGGTCATTCAGTGGTGTACTTTATCTTTACACAACTTTCATACAGTGAATAATCGTATAACTTCGTAAAGTCACAGTGTAGAGACATTTTTAAAATTTTCACAAAATATAGAATTTCACAAATACATAGGAATTATGCTAATATGTTACTTTAATATTTAGCACTCGTAAGTGAATATTCGTTACACGCACACAAACAGGTACTCTCTCTATATACCATATCCAAACAGGACTTTGGTGACCATGATCTTTCACAGATCTCTTTTCCTTGAGACACAAAGAATTTCTAATGTCGATACATTCATCCATTTAGATAGACTCTTGACATCAGTCAACTTCTGTCTCTACTTTCTTCAATTTTTCCTGTTACGACTAGACTTTCTATTTCTTCTTTCTTCATAACGTGTCCAACAAACTCCAACTGTCTCTTTCTGATGTCAGCAGCTTCCTCCTTGACAAAATGTCCTCATTTAAAATGTAACTTGTCCAACATACCTTCCAAATGCGCTTTAAGAACCACAACTCAATTGCTTCAATTCTCTTTAAATACTTGTTGATATTGTACAATACAAACTATCCAGTGAATTTTGTTGGGAAACTCATTATAGCATTGCTTTTCTTGTTTGCGTACTTAAAATACATTACTAGTCACTTGTTGTAATTGTCTCTAATATATAATTTGTAAATAGTATGCTTAACCAAACAACTAAGTTGATGACTTTTGATATCGAACGGAGAAAAAGCTCTTCTGAGTACTGAACCGTAACAGACAATAAATCGAAGGTGCTGCTTGTCTACACCTCTGGGCTAACTGGACATACCTGACTGAGCAAGAGGAAAGGTAAAAAAATCTGGGGCCTTATAAGGTGTTTTATCACAGTTTTCAGACCTGTATAAACTCAAATGCTCATAATAATAATCATGTCAAGTACTTTTGGGTTTAATCAAAACACCAATTATTGCTTAGAAAACATAAGGACTGGTCTGTATTTGAGTTAATTCAAACAACACAGACGGTCAATGAATAATAAAAAGTTATTTAATAGTGTTAAGGTGTTCTATCAATTAACCTATCAGTCCGTTAGAAAAGTTCAAGAGAGTAAAACGATATGGTTTGGCCAGTCGCTGATTCGAGCTGTTACATATACTATTCAGGTAGTGCGGCAGGGATAACCAGTAAATATCCTCCATTCTTTTAATATCTGTTAAATGTTTTCTTCTATGGGAGGTTTATCATAACTTGCTTTTTAATAATCATTATATCCTTTTTTGAGGGTTAGTCATTAATAATGATATACTTTAATAAACTTGGCAACAATTGACCACATAAAAAAGAATAACAAAAGCTAACGAAATAGCATCATACTGAATGTTTTTGTGTCATTTCCTTCAAATTTAATGTTCAAAGATTTTCACAATTATCAAAGTACGATACTTTTGAATCCAGCATTTTCCAAGTATTTGTTTCACTGTTTTGAAAGAGACCTGAGCGTGGCCTGTTGGTTAGTGTATCAGACACTGGATCTAGAAGTGGTGCTGCCAAGCACGATTCTAATTTTCAGCTATGAGTGAGCTGAGTTATAAAAGTGACAGCCATTTTCGTTATTCATTTAATAGTAGCTATTTAAGGCGGCATGCTACCAACTGGATTCCTTCATCTTGACTTGCAGATAAAGCTCATGTTTAGAGACAGCTATGCCTGGACCATAGCCTGGCCATTTAGCTCATTACATGATGTCATTGAGGTAAACAAACAGAAACAATTATCTTTTGAAATAGTAGTACTTCTGCATTTTTCTGTTGGAATACTTGGCCAACTATTTTTCTCATTTAACGTAACGCCCCCTAAAGAGCGAGGTACTTGTCTATCTTTTTACTGAATTATATTCAGAATGGACAGATTTGCTGTTTATGATCTATGCGTAATATAAGAACAAGTTGATTTACTCAAAATCATCCCAATAATTTAAGACCTTTTTATCCAGCTCAAAAATACAGATCTAATTATTCAAACAAACAAAAAAGTAAAATCAGATAGCTCCTTTGTTTCAAGAACGTGATAGTTACAGAAACGGATAACAAATGTATCGAAAGAAATGAATCAGGTAAAGTCAAAATTAATTTGCAATTAGTGAGCTCGAACAATCATATTAAACATATTTAGTACGTCTTTTAGACACTGATTTACAGTCTAAGATCGTTCGTTATTCGGGAGAGTTGTGTGTACTTTATTTGCAGTTGACAATAATATCTTGTCACATAACGAGGAGACGATTTGTATGTTTTATCACAACACTTTACTTAGAATTGATTTCCAAGGTTTATGAATGCTCATTTGATGTTAATAAGTATTAATAGGCTTGCTTTAAACGACTGCAAGATTTTTTGTATTTATTCATTTCCTAAAGTGTTTCTAAACCTTGTAGAACACTGTTTTGAACAGATTAGACTGTAGATTAACTTCATAACTAAATCTTCCCGTGATCTTTGGTCTATTTCATTGAGAATTTCTTAATACCGTTTAGTATTTTAAAGCTCCATTTTCAGTGTTCATGGTTTACTTCTCAACCATTTGACTTGCCCATCTCAAACGTTTTATAAGTTTATGTAACCCATTCGTTAAAGCGAATTTTAACCATATAAAATAAACATTGCCAATCGTACTCGTAACAAAGTTAAAAACAACAATGAAAATTAAGATTATGTGAACATTTTCATACCTTTTTTCCTGATGTTGATTTGTCTTGTAAGAAAGTCATGGTTTCATCTTAGGTTTTAGAAAAATTTTCATAATTTTTATTGCTGAATTGCGTAATTTAGTATTTATTGTAATTCAGCATATATCATAGCTTAGAAATATATGTAGTAAAATATTGTTGTATATTTTAACATAATTTAACAGCAATTCTCAGTTTGTGGTGTGCGAACCACTGGTGGTTCGAGGCTTCTTTCAGGTGGTTCGCAGAAGTTGCATAATTACGGAAAGGAAGTGGCAACATTTTTTATAAATTTCATTGTGGTCCGCCGAGATAAAACAAATTCAAGGTTTGAGAATCACTAAAATATCATATACTGTAGCGAAAAATACATAAAAATAATATGTACTATAGTGCAATAAGATATGCGATTAATATGGTTTCGTAGTTAAACTTTCCTGTGGACATTATCTAATCCAAGAGATTCCTAATTTCTGTCAAATGTTCCTATATTTTTTAATTGGTTGAAGTCACAGTTTTGGAAGAGAGGCATCATTTCTCTAAACGCACTAATAATGAAACAAATCAGGGTTTAAGTATTATACAATATAGGGACAGTAACACATACAAGAAATAAACCATCGAGTTTAAACTTATGATTAAAGACTTATTGAATAGGCTTACAGCATGGACGACAAAGACAAAGAGTTTTGGAAGAATTTTCTAGAATTACAACGAAAACAAAAAAAAAATGCCGAGAAGTGGTTCTTTTAGAATGATAAAAAAACTCTCATGACCAAACAGATGAAAGACACAATATTTAAGAAGTTTCGTAATTTTCCAAATAAACAAAGGATTAGACTGAAATTTTAAGAAATCACCAAAGTTCATATTGTTTAATGGTGAATAAAAAATATTATCGTCGAACTGGAAAAAAAGTGGTAAAAACTAAAAACTTAATTTTATTATGTTTCTTTCATCTAATCAAGACTTTTGTCTGAATATCGAAAAAAGAGACGCAAAGCTATAACGTAAGGGGGATTAGAATAATATCGAAAAAAAGAGACGCAAAGCTATAACGGTAAGGGGGGATTAGAATAATATACGTAAAAAAAGAAAAGACGCAAAGTTATAACGTAAGGGTGATTAGAACAATAGATTGGAACAATACTTCTTCATTTGAAATTTCTGAAAGAGACCAAAGAGACTTCGAAAGAAAAAAAAAAGAGAAGAACGATGTTGCTGTTGCAATTTTTAAGAAACTGTTTTGGAAGAAATAGAAATAACGTATAGTAACGTAGGACAGAGTGTTGTAAAATAAAATGAAAAACAAAATCATTGGTCATAAGCAAACTCACTAATTCACCCACACACCAGGTGGAGCAAAACAACAATTTACGCTTTTAAAGACGCAATAACAAAAACTCTGCTGGTTTCCTTCTTATAAACAAACTACAAAAAAAAGCGAAAGGTCAAAATATGAAGAAATAGGAAAAGAAAAAACACAACTGTCCGGAATTATTAAGTAAAAGGTGATTATTCAAGACAAAAATATAAATATATTATATATATGTAATTTTAGTCAAAGACTGAAGAGAAGAGGCTTTGAGATGATTGGAATAATAAAAGTGGCATTGAACGTTTCGATCACGCTATTTCAGGTAAAAAAATCAACTAGTTTTATTTAAAAACAGACGGTGTACTAAAACAAGTTGGGCATCATAGATTATTAAAATACAAAGTTTCGTAATTAGTGTTTATCTTAAAAACAGAGTATTGATTTTATGATTTTGACAGAAAAATTATATTAGTTAAAACCGAGGTTTCAAGAAAGTGCACTTAGCCTCTTACGCCTAAAAGACTGAGCTTGATTGACAGCGATATTTAGAGTAAAAACTAACCTCTATTTGAACGAAAGCAGGGGCAATTTTTGAGATAGCTGTAATTTTTTATGATACAAAGGAGTGGAAAAAATGAAGAAACACGTGAAAGGGCCAGGCTTTCTTAAGTGTCCATTTTTCAACTGGCAAAGGTTGAAAAAATATATTTTCCTATAAGCATGAAGTATACAGTTCTTGAAAATATAACTACTGAAAAATATTGTGTCAAAAACCTAGCACTTGGGCTACATTCTGTCATATTTTCCCACCTTGATGAAGATATCTACTGTTTTTAACATGTGTTATCCTTTACCAGATTATATGATACCTAGAATAAAAAGGCAAAAAGCAAACAAATTTTAAAAAGCTTTTCCCTTCTGCTGCCTTTTTCCTGTGATAATCTTTCCACTGCCGACTTTGTTTACCATCCATTCTAAAAATACAAATGTGCAACCCATCACCGAAATTCATACCACCTCTGTATATTAGCAAAAACAGGTGTTGAAATTAATGTGATCTCCTTTACGTTTCTACAGTAAATCCAGCTATAGCAGGCTAATAAGAATAGTTATATTGTATTAGACTATTTCCACATATCATAAACGTAAGCGTTTATTATAATGTGACATTATACTAATAAGTGCAAAGCAAAAATAAAGAGTTGAATTGAAATGGTGATCTCCTTTACCCATTCTGTGAACTTCATGTTCCCAATTATCTGTTTTTATAAATTGATCCCTAATTATCGCTCACAGATTTAGCTTTGTAATTTATCAGCCATTTAAACCTAAAACTAGGAAGGTCTATTCTGACAACTTCAACGACGTAAGTATCGATGCGACAACACTTACGTTGGCGAAACGGGACGCAACATAAACATTAGGATCAAAGAACATAACAATCCTCCATCAGACGTGTACGAACACAGCACAACGAATCAACATTTAATTAACATTAACAACTATAAAATATTACACAATGAGAACAACATTAAAAGAAGAAAATTAAAAGAAGCATCAATTATTTGTGAACTAAAGCCTAATTTAAATCAAAACACAGGTGTCACCCTATATTTTTTAAATTGAAGCAAAATGCTTGTGAAGTATTTCACGCAACAGACGACGGTTACCTAATGATGGCCACAAGAGTGGTGGAAACGTTGTAATAAAGTTAAACAAAAAATAAGAATAAGCAATCCACTCAAAAGCTGTATTTCTGGACTTTTATTTAAAGTGTAAGTGTATTTCTTCTCCTCACAATACATATTACTTACTGTTAAACGTCACGCTTAGGCAGCTTAGGCATTCTACATCCAACGAAATAAAGACACACAGCGGAAAGACTGAGATAAAATTACAGAAACTCTACTACATACACATTGAAACATATAGAGAAAACCCAAGCGTAGACACAAAGACAACTAATGTACATTCAGAGAGATACATGTACAGACAGATAAACAGTTATATGTAAAGACACAAAATGTGAGAGACACACGGATACAGAATAAACGTGTAAAGACACGAATATAGCCAGAGAAACAGAGTCATTTAAAAAATACGTATACAAATACGAAGAATAAATGATAAAGCGGTCCAGTGAAGGAAAGTATACATAAAGGAAAAGAAAAGGTGGGACAGACATAGGGTGAAAATATACAAAAATAGAGAAAGATAGACTTATAGGGGTAGAGAAAGTGACAGACAAGAGCAAAAAGAAACACAGCCCTAGAACAAAAGAGAGAAAAACGCAGATATAGATGAAACAGAAACATATATATATATATATAAAGCTACACACGTTTTAAAAATAACAACAACAAAAAAGGCGTACGCTAAAGAAATAATGACCACGTAGAAAGAGAGAAATATAAACTCAGTTACACACATACTCACAAAACAGGGATACATTTACACGAGCATAGACAGAAATAGTCCCAAAGACAGAGTTACACACAGACTTAAATGATGAAAGAAAAACACCGAATTTAAACAGCAGGAGATACAGTCAAGTACAGATAGATAAATTAGGACAAGCATAGACAGGAAGGTAAAGATAGGCATAAAAAGAGAGCGAACACCATTTAGGACTTGTGATCATGTATAAGAATGAGTGTTCACAGGAAGTTTTCACGCAAAAAAGAAGTGATTACAGGATTACAGGTTTTGTGAAGAATGTAGATAAATAATCGCTGAAACTGTCTAGTTAGATAGTATTGCAACAAATTGGGAGAAAGAGAAAAGGATCACAATGACAGAGGCAAGAAAAATTTTCTTTTAAAGACGATTAACAGAAAAAATGAATATTTAAACACAATGACCGCAACCAAAAGAAAGAAAGCAGTTGATATCTTGGCATACTTTTGTGTTGGTCGAATTTCAGTGATTTCCATTTTTTTATGTGGCGATCTTAGTAACACTTGCAAACATCTTCTGTGAGAAATCACTGGAACTGTAATTAACGCTGAAAAAAATGCACGCAAAGGGATATACTGCTGCTAAATATTTTTTGTAAATAAAACTCAGTGTTCTAAAACCTTCAAATGTTCCTAAGAAAATTGATGACAGACTTTGAATTTCAATTGCTAAAACAATTCCATCAACATTTTACTTCGCTCCATTGGCGCTGTATCGTGTACAACCAAATCCATGCACGATGTTATTAGTTTACCGTGTTCTATATTTTGAGCTTCTTTAATGCCACGCAGGAATCCAAAAATTAACACGTAATCACAAAACATCCAGTTTAAGAATAGGCTGTACTATCTGGTGTAGTTTCCTTCAACTTTATTAATGCTACCAAATACCTTTCTTTTGGTATCTTATCGATTTTATATTTGCAATTTTAAGCTGCCATCTAGTGTTGGAAAGAGGTTTGATAGTGATATTGACAAAAGACTTCAAAATAGTTTCATTATTTGAAGAAAACCAAAAAAAATATAAAATATTTTTGACTAGTTGCGAGTATTAGCAGCACCACATAGACAAAGTTTAAAGAGTGACAATGAAAAGGAATTATTTTGTTATCGCAATAACCTAGATTACACACCCTAATGTTAGTCTCGTACCCCTGACTTCGGTAGTCTTCGAACGGTATTCCATGTTTTGTAAGCTCTTCAAGATTGAACTCTGACAGAGCAGAGTCTAATATTTCTTCTACATGAATAAAGAAAATGAAATTTCTTCATCATCTACTCTCATTCCTTGGATATTCACCGTTCTTAAAACTACCAGCAACTGCTCTTGATTATTTACATAATAATACTTCGCAAGTGTAATATTAAAATAGTTCATTAACGACTTCTTTTGAGAAGATCTGTACTAGTTTCTTCTGGACGTTATGTCTCAAACAACGACTTCTTTTGAGAAGATCTATACTAGTTTCTTCTGGACGTTATGTCTCAAACAACGACTTCTTTTGAGAAGATCTATACTAGTTTCTTCTGGACGTTATGTCTCAAACAACGACTTCTTTTGAGAAGATCTATACTAGTTTCTTCTGGACGTTATGTCTCAAACAACGACTTCTTTTGAGAAGATCTATACTAGTTTCTTCTGGACGTTATGGCTCAAACAACGACGACTTTTTTCATTGTTTAGAAACTAACGAACGTTTTCATTCATTACATAAGATTTGTATTAAATAATTTCTTCTTTTTTGGGATTATTTAACCTCCATATTCCATTTCAAAAAGAAACACGATTGTGATTACAAAACTAAGAGTAAATTTCTTTGTTAATCTCAGACCTGATTTTATGTTAGCTTTTGGACTTCTCTGAGTCCGTCATCAGGTGAGGCTATATAGTCGGCTATTGAAACTTTCAGATTCAATTCACACAAACAGGCGATTGCAGTTTTATGATCTTGCCTATTAACTGTGAACTGTTATTTCTGTTTACCTTTTTTTATCGTTTCTGACTTCACCTGATTGCTTTCACTCCTTTTTTTTTATTCGCCACACCAGACTTATATTTGTTTATCCTTCACTCATTTTCTAAATAATTATTAACACTGATTTTATTGGTTGCTTTAACACTTGTCTTGTTCCTCCTTGCTAAGTTATTTTCTAGATTGTGTTCTTCGCTTGGTTAATTATATTTTTTTTACTGATTTACCTTTACGGCTTTCTAAATCACATGCCAGCTGTTTCTAACACGCTTTATTTATTGAAGTTCCCCCACAATAGACTCTCGAACGTGTTAACATTTGCTCAGTGTCAGTCGTAATTGACTTTCGCCTGCAATAATAGTTACAGGTGTGTTACACGGGGTGCTCAGGCCTCTCAGGCAAAACACGTTAAATAAAACAATATAATTATCGCGTATCTTATACACGAAACACTCCAGTTTTAAAGTTAATAAGTGGTAACTACTTTTTGTTGTACAGCATTAATAAATTATATATACTAACGTATAAATTATTTTACATTAAATATAACGTATGTTTCAAATGAAACAAAATAACTCAAAACTTTTGACACAGTCAAAGTTGCCCATTAGGTTCCAACGGCTTGGGATATCTGAGCAGAAACAGGGACGCATTAACAATTACGACGGATCTGTGCTAAGTATTGTTCCAAGCCCCACCACAGGCGTCGCTAGGCACTTGCACACGGGGCCTGTGCCCAGATTCTACTTGATAGTTTTTCGAATCGCCATTTGGTGTCTTGAACAATCAGAATAGAAAACCATGATCAATATCATACTGAAATGCTGGAAATTCCCGCGCCAATGAGCCTGAGCGATGTCTCTGAGCCTCACAGTGAGCTATTTAGTCATCGCTAAAACCCTAAAAATACGTTATAGAAGTTAAAGAGAGTATTTAAGAAATTACTATGACCTATTAACCAGCTCCTACAAAATTAGGGAAAATAATACTGTTTAATTATTCAGTGGTTTTGGCGAAATTGTTTAAAAAAGTATAAAGAAAATATTGGTAGTTACCTTTGAAGTTGTTTTTGGCACACTGATGTAATTCCTAATCAGGTTTTTCTGCAAAACGTTATACACTTACGACTGTCAGCCCCTGCATGACACCAAGATTCACTTTTTCAGAAACATTTCTATTAAATTTATTAAAGATGATAAAAATGCATTTGCTTCAAAAGGACTGACTAACCGAGGAGTTTATTACATATCAGTTATTTCTCGTTATGTGCATGGATATGTTGAAACAACATATCTTATTGCCAAGAGTGGTATACGAAGTTCTTGATTTTGTAGACTTGTAATAACGTTATTTGATTGGCTTACAGGACAAGTAATAAAGCTTCATGTCTCGTCCAGTAGGTAAGTAACACGAGGTTTATTGACTAGTTCGAGAAACAGGACTTCTTTATTTGTCCACGCAGTCGAGATTCAGGGCATTTTGATTAGCTCCAGCAGAAGAGTAACAAGGCATCTGGTTTGATTAGTTGGCGCTGTGTTTGCAACGGACAAGCATATTATAATTTACTGAACTCTTAAGAATTTGTCTCTTTTATTTCGAAAAAAACATTTAACTGGAAAGCTCTTAATAAATATGATTAACAAAATGTATTATGATATACTTACATTATATTCCATGTTGCTGTAAATTATTTTCAAATTGGATTTTTTAAAGATTTTTTTTATGTGATATTACCTCAGTCTCGTAATATACAGGAAACTGTGGTTCACGCCGTCGTAGCTCATGAATAAGTTCCTAATTTCAATATATTTTTTTTAATCGTAGAATTCATTCATACAGAATTTTGTCACATATTAAAAAAACAAAAAAACAACAAAAACGGCTGCACTATATATCTTAGATCATATAATAATGAAAGCATCATGTACACCATTTGAAGAACCTTGTATAACATGTCGTTAGGTTATTTGAAGAAGCTAAACATATTTAAACTTACAACTTACCATTTCATTGAGAAATATAGATCTTAAAAATAATCATATGTTGACTGAAATATAAAAGGCTTTTATCTCTTTTCTTCCAAGCTATACTTTTGTAACTGATGTATATTTTCTTGACATAGGTAAAATAAACAAATAAGACTGTTCTAGAAAGTTAACGCCAATAGTGTTACAAAAGATTTGTCGTAACTCCTATACTCTAGGGCCACTTGTCACTTCCCATTATTTTCTATTAAAGAAAGGTAAAGAAAAATGTGTATATTAACTCCAAAAACACGACATTTCTTCAAATGTTCAGTTCAAGCTAAGTAATTACGATGGTCCAATAACTTAGCAACTTTCACCAAGCCAACTTTCATTAATAACACAGTAACTTTTACCAAGCCAACTTTCACTTCTAAATTAACTTTCACCATACCAAATTTTATTAATACCTTTCAACAAGCCAAATTTTATTAAGAACTTACTAAGTTTCATTATTAACTGAGTAACTTTTACTGATAACTTAGTACTTTTCACCAAGCCAAATTTCATTATTAACTCACTAACTTTAATTATGAACGCATTAACTTTTACCAAGAAAATTTTCATTTAGAACTTGGTAACTTTTCACCAAGTCAAAGTTCATTAATAACTCATTAACTTTCACTAAGCCAATTTTCGCTAATAACATTTAACTTTCACCAAGCTAAATTTCACTAATAACTTATTAACTTTCACCAAGCTAAATTTCACTAGTAACTTATTAACTTTCACCAAGCCAACCTTTCATTAGTAACTTATTAACTTTCACCAAGCCAACCTTTCACTAGTAACTTATTAACTTTCACCAAGCCAAATTTCACTAATAACTTATTAACTTTCACCAAGCCAAATTTCACTAATAACTTATTAACTTTCACCAAGCCAAATTTCACTAATAACTTATTAACTTTCACCAAGCCAACCTTTCACTAATAACGTATTAACTTTCACTTGTTGGAGAATGAAAATATTTTCACCTAACAAACGCGAACCATTTTATTTTCAGTACTTTGCTCTCAATTCAGTATACTAACTGCATTTATATAACGATAAAAATATTATATTCAGTTTCTCTCTTATCGATATTAATTGATTTATAGAGAAACAAGCCTCCTGGAACATGCACAAAGATACAGGGATTTATTTAATATATAACTCAAAATATTTATCAAGGTAATAATTTATGTTTATTTCTCTATTTGCGGCTTCTATGTTTTTGACCTTCATTTTAGTATTACTTTCGATGGATGAAATCATCAACAGGAAACGTTTCTCTATGAACTTTGCATTCATCTTACAGAGAGAAGTGCTACATTGAAGGACCTCGAAGAATGTCAAGTAAACTTATAATATTAAATATAAAAGTACGAAGCTATTATAGTTTTAAGGGATCCAATTCATGTTAGTGTTATTTTCACGACACTAGATACAACACAAATAGCAATGATTAAAATAAAAATTCACTGTGAGTAGAACAGCTGATATATCTGTGCCGTTAAAAACAGCACACAACTCATCATTAAAAACATTTCGGTGACATTTGAGTTAGTATATAGGTAATAAAACGTTTCCCTCAGAGACACTAGATCAGTGAAAAAGGCTTTGAAAATATTTTAATAATTATTACATTAATCTATGTAGAATTAGAACTAACTATTAAACTGTGAAATAATGTGTTTAGATGTATTCCACGTGTTATATCTAGTGTTAACTGACTGCTGCAAAAATTTTATCTCGTGTTTAAAATTACAAACCTGTAAATAAATAATAAGATGCGGACTTTCATGCTGCTTGGTAAACTTTCAAATGCGTGACAATTTGAAATACACTATCAGCTGTCCAGCTATTTTGAAATATATTGTGTAATACCAAGCACAACACCGTAGTAACACAGTATAATGTACACCGAAGCACCCAGCAACAACACTATAAAATAATTAACACTTTTTAATTTCCACATTGTTTTCTTTAAGTGCCGACAATCTCAGTTTACTTGGTATGTAGTTTTATGGTTGGAAATGGGTCTATAGTGTGTCTCATACGGTTATTTTGATCCATTCTTGCCAATTGTGTTACGCGAGAAATTTCAGTGAGTTGTTAAAAGTTTGCCAACTCTACGTATATATAACTTTACTAGACTTGTTAAGTCACCATCATACATAAATCCTTTTAAACATTTTTATTATTTTCAATTTAACCAGATCTGTTTAGTAATTATCAGGGATTAGTCGAAATAAACGATTTATTACACTAGGGTTTAATGCAGAAGAACACTTAATTGCTATGGACTCTTCTGTCTCCAACATTAAGTTTTGATTTAGCAAACCTGTAGTAAACATTTTCAAGCTGAGTCTGGCGTTATGATGTTAAGAAACTGAACAGTTTTCCATATGCTTTACATATAAAGTAGGCAAGTTTTTACTTCACATATATATATCCATCCTTGCGTAACAACTCAGACTAAAAATCACATTGATACATAACAAAACCACCAGATAGCCTGAAATTGACTGAGCTATGAAAATTGTGCTCTTTTTTTATCAAAACTTTTGGTTAAAAAGCAAAGCGCCCTTATCTAAAAGATTACTCTGCTTAGATATACAAAATTACCAAGGATAATTCTTTCTCGTTTCTTAAACTGTCATGTAAGCAAACAGTATTTACAAAAGTAACTCGAAACACTTCCACGGATAATAAATACATCGATTCAAGAAACAAAAACGCGCACATTAAATAGACAAATCCCTCATTTCCTCAACGACTTTTTATGGCACTAGAAAACATATAAGAAGGAAAGGGGAGTACAATTCCTACAAACTACTGTTTTACAATTCTCAAATACATTCTATACAATACTAATCTCTCGGCAATTAGTAATTTATATCAGCAATAGCTAATTCTCTACAGCTAGACTAAACTAAAGTCACCTTCTTTGTTGATTGTAGTTTATGAATATTTCACGGGAGTTCAGGCACGTTCTGCCCCAAATGATTGATATTTTACACGTCACGTGATGTCTAAAGCTTATCTTGTTATACAAGCGGTAAATTATGACATGGTGGCAAAAGAAATATTTGGTAGATTGCACACTTCATTTTGTGTTTCGATATTTATTTCACTTTGTTTGCGCTCAATATTACTTGATAACCGTTTGGGAAAGATGTTACTTGGTCACACGCACATGCACTCAATAAAAGAGATACTACTAATAAAATATATTTTACTACTCAGACTAGAATCACTGTCATTAAGTTGATTTCAGCATTCCACCTGTTTTCTTACATAATTTCCGGCAATACAAAATTGTCGTTTTTAAAACAAGGTAATTATACTTCATGTGTTTCCATAGCACTCAAAACCAATCTCCATACCAAACCAAGATAAAAGAAAACCATAAAGTACAGTTTACATGCCAAACACACCTGTAAAACTCACCTTGTATAGGTAACAAGCTCGTGCACGTTCAACGTTTCTTCGTAAGATTTATACTCACCCTATTTTTTGATATAACATGAAATCATATATCCATTTTAACGTATTCTTACGTTACGCCCCACTTTTAGAAAGCATCAAATCCTATTTTGTTTTCCAACCTTTGCAAGCTAACTTTTCTGGAGGAGTCAGTTTATGGTTCCCAGTTTGTCACAAGATTTTATTTGCTAGTAACAAAACAAAAACGAATATTTTCATTATAAACCTCCAAGTCTTTAAACAAACTGCAATTGGTCTGCCCAGCTCCTCTAAAAGGGTTACCCAATAAATGTTGGGATAAATTTAGAAAATTTCTTTTCATGAATTGTGAATATTACTCTAATGAGTACACAAAAAAATGTCTGAAAATGCTTCTTAAATTTTAATTCACCTTAGTTTATTTTATCTAACCCCCCCAAAAAATATTCATTTTCTTTAGCCAGAAATGTGGAATACTGGGAGTTAATTACCATTGAAAACTCACATGGAAATAAATATATATATATATATATATGATATTAATCTAAATAATTATGTCTTTGATTCGAACCCACTGAGACTGAAATTCACACACATAAAGGAGAAAAATATTATAAATAAAAGCAATTAATCGAATATAAACAATTATATATTTCTTCATATTCATTTTAGTGTGAGTTTTACCAGAAGATCTCTTACCTTAAATCCAAAAGGGTAATAAATAAATAAATATTTTTTAACTCGATAAATGCAATTTTTTTCTTATTTCAAGCCTGCATACGTAAAATTTTCAAGATATTTATTTACGATCCGTTAGATAATTTTTCTTTATTTAAAATGTAACAAGCTCTTGCACAACCTATATTTATGAGATCTATATAAAAACAAAAAGCTTAAGCACGGTAAGCTAACCATCATCAAGATACATTTGTCTTCTACATGACTATGAATAAAACCGTTGTTAATAAGATAAGACAAGGCATCTGTAACTAAATTTCACATATCACTGAACATCTTGTATGTATATATTTATATATAAGTGTGTATATACAATTTTTTCTATGCACTACATTTCATTTTCTCTCCCTCCTTAACATTACATGGTATCTCTTGAATTAGGAGAGTTGACTTGGAGAAGGATTTAGGTTGGAAAATCAACACATTCTGAAGAACTCCAAAGGCTTTTTGTTCTTATTTAGTATTGGCAAAGTAGCCTTATAAAGCACTGAAATTAAGCAGTTTTAATCAAAGAAGTAAATTTTTCTGCTAAAAGCTACGTTAAAATAATTGGAATTAAATCCAATACCAAATCAGCTCTCCAAAGACTAATATTCCATGGGTGAAGGGGTCTAGATGAATCACAGAAGAATCAGGGAAAGTCATACAATCAACCAGGCACCTCTGCCAGATAATCCTAACTGGTGGTCATTTGGTCATTGATTAGCAAGAGAAACCAGCCAGGTATCAGGAGAGGAGAGGAAAACATTCTGGTTATTGAATATATCCCGAAAAACGTCTGCTTAGTGGCAGAAGCAGTTGGTATCATAGGATTTATTGCACCTGGTATTGCTGCATGGGATAGGCACCAAACACTCCAGGTTGTTGACCAACAGGACTCTGAACAGCAGCTGCAGCGGCCATTTGAGGCTGTCCTGGAATTCCTTGCCATGCCATCTGAACACCCATGCTGTTAGAAGAAGAGTCTTCAATAAGATGGCAGTGTCCTCTGTGTTGCACCAAACATATGCAGTTGTTGAATATATAAATTAAGTTCTTGTTGCATTAAATAAGTGTCACATATTTGTAAATGCTAATTTTAACAGAAGTGGAATCTAATTAAAAAAAACTAACTTTGTATTTTGTAGTAAAAAAGATATAATATATTTATGTATCTATTTCTTTATTGAGATAAATTTTAAGTAAATTTAGTATATAAAATAAGTACTTTACAACTTAAAAACAAAAGCTCCTTCTTAGTTATATTTTAAAAAATTATAAATTTATATATTTTATATACAGAGATAAAACTGATTTTTTACAGAAGAAATGTTCTACACTACAACTTCTCTCTATTAAAGAATTTTGGATTCCTTTTTTTTCATTTCTGACATAATTTGTTGCCTTGTTTTAGATATTTATAACATTCACTGAAGACAAAATATTTTTATTATGTACAGGAAATGGAACTTCCTCCAATAAAAAAAAAGGCATCTAATTTTGAAAAAGTATGTCTCGTTTGAGAAACAAGAGCTTAACTACATATCATGTAATATCTAAAATTAAAATTAACAAACTGATGTAACAAAAGAAAATAAAACAAGCAGCTAACAATTTCTATATTAAGAGGGCCAAAATAAATATGAAGAGAGCACCAACTACAAGCACGAAATATAAAACTGTTCCTTACCAACCAAAATTTTACACTGATAAAATTCACGAGCACATGCAAACATCTTAATACAATATACATTCTTTACCACGATTACTGACGAAGAGTGTGCTGTCATCTTGGGTGATGTGAGGGAGGGTATGGTAGTTGTATTCTCCATCCTGAAGTTAAACTTACCCAAATCCTTGACCATAATACTGTCCATATGGATACTGCATCCCTTGCATAAATTGCCCTTGAACTGGTGGATATCCTTGAGGATACCAATACCCCACCTGTTGGTAGGGGTATGTGTAGGGTGCTGCCAGGCTCTGTAGGTAATGAAAATAAGTTCTAATTTAGTATAATTGTTTGGTATCCGTATATCAGTATATTTTCATACTCTTTTTCTTTTAATGTATACACTTTTGCTTTATTATTGCGCTTTAGGTAAAATAGCAGTAATAAAAACATTTTATAGTAGTTTCAGAGAAAATCATAAACAGGGCCAATCACGGGACGTCTTTTGGAGAGGGTTAATTACACTCAATAAGTGCGATTTGCACATGTAAATGTAAGAGTGTTTCACTGCAAATGTGAGCCCTGGCACCACAAGTAACATATTTAGCACCTATGTTTTTCGTTCATAGTAAATTCCCAACCACTTAACAGTGTAATGTCCCCTAAGGTAGATTTATAACTGCAAGATATGCCAAGATCTTTCTGAGGAAACTTATTCCTATAGCGAGATGATTAAGTGATGTAAAACCAAATGATATAACATTTCAAAAACAAAATGAGTTTTCAATGCTCTCCTTGGAAGCAAAGAAGGCTGCACAAATAAACATTTAGGGCAGTAACAAGTTCTCAAACCAAGCCTAATCTGGAGCAACACCCATATTTACAAAGTGGAAAACACGGTTACGAAAGAGAATCTTCTGATCCAAACTTTCATTGTGGTGAAACTAGAAATATCTCTTGGTGCTATTAACAAGATGATAAGAATTTGAAATGATGAAGGCTCATAGCCAGAAACTCACAATTTTCAAGTAACACTTCAAAAATCAACAGCTGTTTTCATAAAAAAAAAGGTGTCAAAAATATACGGAATCATAGAAATTCCATTAAATCTCATAGTTATAAAATACCATGATACAACTAAAATGGACTTTTGTGCCTTTAGTCTGTTTAAACGTAGTATTGGGAATTCACGTGTGGTCTAAGTTTGACCTTTTGTCCTTCCCAGGTATTTGCTACAATAGATATCGTGTTGTTAGGCGTGGAACTGAGCATGATTAACAAAAGAGGAGGTAATTTCAAGGATAACATAGAGCATAGAACATCATTCTTATTAATTTCAGTACTTTGATAAAAGGCGTGGAACTGAGCATGATTAACAAAAGAGGAGGTAATTTCAAGGATAACATAGAGCATAGAACATCATTCTTATTAATTTCAGTACTTTGATAAAATCTGCTGTTAAGTAAAGTTTACAATATTACAAGGTTAAGGAGCTATTATTCTACAATAACTGTTAAATCTTACTGGTAACTAAACTTGCTCGCCAGTTGGTTAGGTAAAATATAAGCATTTTAGTACAATTAGTTTGTTTCAAGTATAGAAATAAAGCAAACAAATTTGTTTCGTCTTACTTAATACTGAGTATAATTATTTAAAAGACAAAACTATTTCGTACCTGGGCTGGTTGCTGATTGGTTGGATCTGACGATTCCTTGCCCCATGAACATTTGACAATTTGACCATTTATCTCAGAATTGTGATTTCCCACAATGGCATGTGTTGCTGCTTCTTTAGTTGCAAATCTTTCACAAAATAAAAGAAAAGGTTAATCACGAGTAATTGCAATTTAAAGTTGAACACACTGAAAATTTTTCTAGGCTAGTTTTGAAATAATACGAAGAACTTGTGCATCCGACATTAAGCTAAAAGTATAGTAGCACTTGCATCACCATTGTGAGATGTATAGCTATGCTACAGAGAAACACTTCCCATCTCAAAACCTTATTCTACAGTCAACGAACATGTATTCCAAATCTATTAACAACAATGTTTATTTCAGTTGTTGCACTAAGCTTCACAAACACATGAAAAGACTTGTTAAGATTTGTAAAGCAAGGTTGGGCATTCTTTGATTTCTTTCAAGTTTGTAAGAAATCCTATTGACCTCTTCTGTCTTGTGGTGGACACAAATATTGTTTGAGTATCTACAGTGAGGGCCAAGAATACGGGTAGAGCGTAAAAACTTGAAAACAAACTAATTAAAGTAAAACTTTTTTATAGTAATAAAAATGGACTAATGTTCCACCAGGTTGGATATAAGTTGGAGTAGCATCTAAATTTATAGTGCATAATGTCATGCATAACTATTTATAAACCAAATACATGTGCCTGGAAAGATATTTATATTTTTACGTCTGTGAATTAAATAACCATTTAACTTAATATATTTTCAAAGTATATTTATCAACCCTTTTTTAACCTACACCAGTTGATAAACATTGTTTGTTAAATGCTACCAGGCCATTTCCTACATGTCGTTATCAAATAACTATTTTAAAATCATTTAAAGATTTACACTAAGCCAAGTTTTGTTAAGTATAGTTCCTTTTGATTTTGATTCCATTAATTTGATTTATTAACCAGATTCTAAAATAACCAATTATGACTATAACTAAGAAAATAATAACTTCAAGTTCTCACTTCAGTTATGACTGTGAAATTATTTTTCTTGATGTTTAACAAAATTTTTCAACTAACTTGAGGAATATATCACTACACAATGGCTATAAAATCAAGTTCAATCAAATTTTATGGATTAATTCATAATGTATGTTTTGTATATTACATGCGGATGTTGAAATACGAATGGTGTAAATAGCAATTATTCCATACCTGATAAATGCATAGCCTTTGTCTTTAAAAACTCGTATTTCTTGTATAGGACCAAAGGCTTTAAATGTCTTATGGATGAGTTCATCTATTAAAAAAGTCATTAAATATTTCAATAATATCTCTAAAACTTGTAAATTAACAACAGTATGACCATATTCATTACTATTACTTAAATTATGTATAAGAATTATTAGAAAGTTTGTCAAGTTGCCTATTATCTATTATTCCACTTTCCTGTTACAAGAAAGCTGCTATAAATGTGTTTACATATTTATACCATGTTGGAAATTATATATTTTTTATCTTAGCTTACATTCAGAAACAAGGTATATATGAGGGTTGTCCGAAAAGTTCATGGTCCAACCTAAAAACAACTGGAATGTATGATTATATTTTTTCTGATGATTATTAAGTTTGAATATTTTTTTGAGTTAACATATGTAACATAATCTAACGAGCTTATTTTGTGTGTTGCGAGTTTTTGATGGAAATAAGTGAGAGATCGAACTTCGTGCCGTGAACAAATATTTTGTTAAAAAGAAAAAAACACTACAAGAAATCCACCAGAACATGGACACAACATTAGGAGAGGGTGATCCAGTATATTCAACAGTGAAAAAGTGGTGTACTGAATTTAAGCATGGTAGACAATCATGTGAGGATGATCCTAGGTCAGGTCGGTCCTCGACACCAACCACAACAAAAATTGTAAATAAACTTCATGATTTGGTTATATAAGATTGAAGAATTACCATTGGAAGTTAGCTGAAGAAGTGGGAATTGGCAAAATTACTGTATCAAACATTTTGAGTGACTGTTTGGGCATGAGTATGGTTAGTGCTAGATGAGTTCCAAAAATGCTGTCACCCGAGCATAAGCCGATCCAAGTTATTAGAAGCCAACACCTACTCCTAAGGATTCGATAGATTCGTAACTATGGATGAAATGTGAATTCACTACTTCGACCCAGAGACAAAAATACAAAGTCTGCAATGTAGACATCCAAATTCATCCACCCCAAAGAACTTCAAGACACAACTCCCTACTGGGAAGGTCATGACATCAATTTTTTTGGATGGCAAGGGCGTTTTACTAGTAGATTATTCGGAAAAGGGTCAATCCGTTACATGAGATTACCATGCATCAGCAATTTGCGTCAAGAAATCAAAGAAAAAAGAAGAGGACTGCTGAAAAAAAAAGGTGTGCTCTTCCATCAGGATAATGACCCAGCTTACAAATTGCGTGTTGCTTTAAACGCTAGCCATGATGTCATTATGCTGGCTACGAATTACCCAAGCGCCCTCTTACTTATCAGATGTAGCTCCTTGTGACTTTTTCTCTCCCCTAACCTTAAAATCTTTCTGAAAGGTCGAAGATTTCAAATTGATGATGATCTCGTATATAACGTCTAGTCATGGACTGAGGATTAAGAAGAAGAGTTCTTTCAGAAGGATATCAAGGCTTTAGAGATAGATTCAGGAGGAGATTGCATTGAAAAATAAATTATAGTTGAACCTATGTCTCTTTTCTGTATAGGTCTGGCCACGAACTCTTCGGACACCCGTCTTACATGATACTGATAGAAAAAAAACTATATTTTTGCATTGTGAAATATAATTAGAAGAAAATATATTTATTTATATACAAGTTGAAACATCCTTTGATGCCATAAAATATGGCATTAAACATATTTTACTTTAATCTTAAACATCAACCTGGCATGTAGTGATACAAAAAATCTTGCTATGTTGCATGCTGATTGAATGTTCCATAACACAAAAAAGCTCTCTGGATCATCAAAATATGGTTGGTAACAACTTAAAAGAGGGCATTTTTAAAGAGTCACGCACAGGTAAAAGACTATTGTTTGTTTTGTATGCTATTTCTGACAAGGATATTTGTTTCAACTAAATGGGATAAAATACCACTTTAAGTTTGAGTTTAAGCTTGCAACTCTGCTGGCTTGATGAGTGAGCTCTCTCTGGTATGGAATGAAAGACCTTTTCAGTAGTGGCATTTAACAAACTATACTTGAAACATTTATAGATTATTCTTAATGGATATTCACAAAGGACTAATTTAATATGATATATTTAAATTATCATTAGTTTTATTGTAGTACGTTGACACACTTGTTACCTTAAAAGGGTTCATGCTTTGCTAGGCACAGTGTTGAAACTAAATAATAAAAAATATATACTGTTTATAACACAGAAATCTTGTTAAAATAGATCCTTATTTGAAATGTTCAAAGCTCAATAAATGTAAATATTCCTTATTACCAGTACTTTAATTAGTAAATGAGTTTCAAATATCTTCATTAACACAATGACTTAAAATTGTTTTATTAATGACCATTTTGAAATATTAAGAGACTAATTTTATATATTTTTCATACAAGTTCTTGTATATCTCACAATATGTGTGTTAGCTGCACTCTAATTCTTTGAAAATGCTTTTCCACTTAATCAAAATCTCATTTAATAAATATTGCAGCTAAGGTTCACGTATATTAATACTCTGTTCTTATTGACCATATATTTATGTCTCTGTTAAATTAAAGTTTACCTAATCCTTAAACTTACAGAGTACAATTAATGGGTAGTACATTACTTTAATGTCATATCAAACAAACCTTCTCAATTACAATCAGTTATTAGGTCCATCCTAATTGCAGATTGGTTTGTAAAAATAAAAGCACCGCCAATAATTGAAAGACAATTATGTTCATTGCTGGGAAACTTTGTCGTATATATCCAGTGAACAAATGCTAATACTTGGACTATAATTGTCATTTATAATTTGCAGTTAATGTGGTATATTCAGATGAACTGAATTAACTTTAGAGCTATATGGGATAAGTCAGGTAAAGAGGAGATTCATTCAGCATATGCAATTACGAAACAGTGCTAAACTTGTACTGGCAGAGTTTAAGCTAAAGAATAAACAGATTGGATGCAAAGTAGAAAACACAATGAAAACAATCGTTATTAATACTTAAGACAAAAACACAGTGTGTGTAATTGCTTATGATGAACTGTTGCTATTTCACGAAGTTTTCTAGTTCAAGACCTGGTGAAGGCCAGGTCAAGATTGACTAAATACAAGTTTTTAGCTTGAAAAAACCGTTCATTTACCCAAAGAAACATGCAATACCACGTGACTGGTCATTCTCATTCCCTATAGGGTGGCCATAACCTCTATAGATATTACCTGCATAATCATTGAATACACTACTATAAACTTCCTGAAACAAGGTCACTGTAAGCAATGTCCTCTACGGGTAGTGAGAGGTATTAGCAACTTTGAAAATAACAAAGGAACAAAGGTAACTTGAAGCAAAATCAACTTAGCGGTTTTCTTGACTTTGTGTTATGTGAAATCTGCATATATTTTAAATAAAAATAAATACATTTAAAGTCCATAATAATATTATAGAAGGAAAAAATAAACAATAATGTATTCCTATACCACAATTTCCTGTTTTCCTTACCTTAGGATTGTCCCACTGATATTAAATTTGACTTTAAGACCAACCAATTTTAAACTCGTTCTGGTCAAGAATTACATTAACCCTTTCTGACTTCCAAACAGTTAAACATCTCAAAGATGTCACAACCCTTAAACAATGAGATTAATGTACATAATCAAACCTTTTATTATAGGAAGTACAAACCAAATTACATGAATACATATTTTAACTAAGAAATTACACATTATACAAAAGTAAATTCTTTAAAAAAGAAACTACATGATGATGCAAGTATAATTTAAAATGAAACTCTTTAACATAGATGTAAGTACACACAGCACACTAAAACAAACACTTTAACAAAGAAATACATTGCAAAATATCTTAACAAAGAATTCACATTTCAATTTTACAACAGAAAAATAACCTTTAATACTGATAAGTAAAACGTTAAAGGAATAATATGCGATGATGCTTAACATCCCTTATACAGTACATACTAAAATTGCAACTGTAAGTTGACATAACCCAGAACACAAAATCAGATTTCAATTCGTAGTACAACATTACATTACAAGCCTTTTACAAAAACGTACAATAAACAGAAATACGTCACATAATTAGAATCAACAGAAGAATATCACATAATTACAATAAACAAAAAAAACATTATATATTTACAATAAATAGAATTACCATTTAATAATGATAATATCACAAAATTATAAAAAAGCATTAGTTTAAAATGAAAAAAATGCAGAGCTTTATATATATAAAGGAACGACTATATTTTCACACTCATGCAAGGCAGCTATTTTTACCTTAGTCTAGTAAGCAGATCTCTAAGCATGGTTGTTGTATTCTTATTGGCAGCTGATGTCACTCTGTTGACTTTTTGCACCTTGACCAGGGCCCTCTTCTCAGTTGCTAACTCGGCTTATAGGTGCCGCTTCTCTTTGTTAAACAGTGACAAAAATGTTAACCTCTGCCATAACTAGTTCTCTTCACAGTTGCTAACTCGGCTTACAGGTGCCGCTTCTCTTTGTTAAACAGTGACAAAGATGTTAACCTCTGCCATAACTAGTCCTCTTCTCAGTTGCTAACTCGGCTTATAGGTGCCGCTTCTCTTTGTTAAACAGTGACAAAGATGTTAACCTCTGCCATAACTAGTCCTCTTCTCAGTTGAAAAAGGCGCAGGCCCTCATCCATCTGTCTGCTATTTCTGAGTTACTGGAGGATAACTATCCTGTGATGGTGGTTTGCTAGTTGGAAAGCAATTCAACTATGTCTATGAGCTCCTGCTGGGTCACCTGTTATACCTTGTTCTTTGGAGGCTCGACAGCTGCATTCATAGGTGCCATAACATCTCTTGGTAGAAGTTCCGAAAGTTGCCACTCCATTGTTGACTCTAATGGATTGGATTGCAGTTTCCACTAATGGAAACAATGATTTTACTGACATCATGTGCACTGATGGTGTCTAAAACAGTGAAACATCTTTGTTGATGTTCTAGATGGCATAGTAGTAGTAATATTTTGCTTACATCTCTGGCATTCAGTTGGCACTTGAAGAGACTTCAATTCCAAGAAACTCATTTTTTTAGGCTTAGGGATGTATTTAGTGTTACTGGTGTGTGCTTGCAGGACATTCTTTGATGGGACATCTAATGAGAGGCTCCTTTTGGTCCAGTGACTGCCACTCAGCTTTTGGGATGACAGCTATCATCTCAGTTATCAAGGTGGGTTCCACACGAGTTTCTGGTTTCTCTACATTTTCGTCTGGCCAGGGCTTGGCGGTATTGGCTAGAACTTCTTTCCAATGACAATGCTCAGCCACTGATTTAGCGAGATCCCTAATGCCAAATGCACCAGGTAGCAACACATCTTCATACATGGTCTATGCTAGGTTGGCAGTCAAATCAGTTCCATGGGTCCTCAGGTCCAAGGAGACATACAAATCTCCGCTGAACAAAGAGCTGGGCCCGGCATGGCCAGGTGGTTAGGGCACTCGGCTCGCAATCTGCGGGTTCGAATCCCCGTCACACCAAACATGCTCGCCCTTTCAGCCGTGGGGGCGTTATAATGTGACGGTCAATCCCACTATTCGTTGGTAAAAGAGTAGCCCAAGAGTTGGCG
>NW_013665660.1:80681-103956 GCF_000517525.1 Limulus polyphemus
CAAACAAACAAACAAACAAAGAGCTACGTTCCTCAAAAGTTAGTTCAATCATACATGATCAGTCAAATTAGTCTACAGGACGTTCTTTGGCTAAAACGTGCAGAATAAGATAACCAGATTGGTCCAGAACTTGACCTTAAATACCAAAGGTCTAGACTGAAAATGATAGGTTAGTAAAATCTAATTGATCAAAAGGCCAAACAGCTTTGTATGGGTTCGTAACCTTATGGTTACAACCATTACTCACCTCTAAAAACTATCTTTGGAGGTTGAGTAATCCTTGATACACCTAGGCCAAATGAACCTTCTGTGGTGTTCACATGTGCTCATACGAAATACATCACAGAACATGTATCCATGAATGGCTCAATCCACAGACTAACCAAGGACCCACTTGAATATTACTTAACTAACCATACTGCCACTATTTCTATTCCTGTAGCAAAGGTAACCATAGTCCCTGTAAACTACACATGTACACTGACCTGGATAATACAAAACTGATTCTTAATTTTGATGATTAGAATCACCAACATCTCCACTGTCTTGCTTTGTGGATCTTCTCTCAGTTACAAGTTTAGCACTAGCAATGATTCGACTTACGTTTCAGTTAAGAGGTGCCACTTTTTCCGTTTCCATATTACTCTTACAAAATGGGGCCGTAACCTGTAGATATAAGCTGTGCAACCATTCATGTACACAGTTATCGATTTCTTGAAACATGGTCGCTGTAACAATGTTCTTTGTGGGTGTTAGAAGGTTTTACTAGTTTTGGAAATGACAAATTAACAAAGATAACTTGAAACCAGATAAACTTAATGGTTTGCTTGACTTTTTGTTTTGTGAAACCTCTACATATCCAGACCAAAGAATAAATTTAGAATCTATAATAATAATAATACAGAAAAAATAAAAAAATAAATATATAGTATAATCCTACACCACACTAAATCCAAGTAAGGATGCGATGTAATTTGTAAGGTTATGAGTTGAAAATAAGATCTAAGGCTCTAAAAATTATAAATCACTTTTTCTTATTGAATCACAAGTTGTAAAATTGAATATTTATTTATTTTATATACCTAGTGTTACGTATTAGAATTTCAAATGGTCTGAAATCAAGCTAAATGATATTTTAAATTTAGTAGTTAAATTGTAGTTTGGATTTAGCAGTTAAGTAAAAGCTGATACATAGTCAGTTTATGATATTTGCCAAGAAGATTGATACACACAGTTTTCTTTTATAACACAAATACGTTTTAATATACAAACAACAATACAACTTACAATAACAGTTATTACAAACAATGATTTATAAACAAAAGTTAAAAACTTACAAGCAATATAAAGTCTTATTTCTAGTCTGGAACTTCTTCTATATCTTATCGAGGGTTCACGATGAGCGAGTTAATTACGAGTTGACGTAGGTATAATTCATTTAATAGGGAACTAGCTAGCATTTCCCTTCGTTATTCACCAGCTACAAACGCCGAGTTTTCCTACCGGTGATGTTAGGTAATGTTTTCGTAAAAGTACTAATGTCCGATGTGAATCCACTGAAGTTGAATGATTTGTAATGTTCGAACTTTGTAAATACTCCTGGTCAAATATCTTAAGATTCACGATTGATAAGCGTTATAACAATCACAATTATAGCTTCCGAAGTTTATAGCACACTGACTATAGCAAGCTAATAATAGATACTCTTTTTGGCGCGTCGCGTTGGTTATATTTACAGGCGTGTGGAGAGTTTCTAGAAAATTCAAATTACGTAACAATACAAAACTACATTTAAGCATTTACGTACATACATATATTGTTGATTCTTACTCTCGAGAATCTTCTACTATTTTGGAGAATAGGCGGGAGTTTCGCAAAACATATTTAACACTATAAGCTATGCATATTTCTAAATATAAAGTTACTCTAAACAAACGTCGATAGTAAAATAAATATATAATACATATATATGTATATATATATATATATAAATTTGAACATATATATAAATATATATAAATTTGAACATATATATAAATATATATAAATTTGAACATATATATAAATATATATAAATTTGAACATATATATAAATATATATAAATTTGAACATATATATAAATATATAAAAAGGACAATTTTACACACCTGAGAGTCCTTGGCTTATGCCTCCACAATATACTGTACAGTTTGTTGGGCTTGACTGGTTGTAGACTTCATCAAATGTAATGGATTGAGAACTACCTGGTGAGTTTGTACAGATAGGATAATACTAATCAACATAGAAGTTTTTATTTGTCACAAAAAGCTATTCTCAACTAACTATACTTAAAGACTATAAGACAGTATTTAAAATATATTGTTGTTTATATTCTGAGCACATAGAAAAATATTCAATCATAAATATACAGTAGTTAAATGATTAACTACATTTCTGTGTATTTCAGTATTCTTTCACATGAAACAGCTTCTAAAACCTTTTGATTTTTTCTCCTAAGGAACTGATAAAAAACCTTTGTTTTCCAATAAAAGTGTGTGGATTGAACTTTTACTTAACTGAAAATAAATCTTGGTTTATACTACAAAATTGTTCAATTGGTTAATGTTATACTTTTAGATCAGTAACAATTAGGTGGTGATTATGTTTTTTAACTGTGAATATTTTATGATTCCCCAATACAAATGATTGATTTTGATCGTTTATTTGAAAATTCTACTTAGATAAACAATACAAGGTGAAAGTTTGTATGTATGTATGTGCATATATGACTTAAACAGATACAGAAAACTTCTATAAAATATAGGAAAAGCATATAAGATGTGGTAGTTTATCCAAAATTTGACCTTTCTTTTTTTTTGCCCTTCTTTTCTTCTAATGCAACAATTAGATACATCCTTAGCAAATATCTAAACACACCGGAAAATAAAGGGGGTTCGAATAATTGTGCTTGGGCATCTACTTGTAGTTTCATAAAACTAGCAAAAATATAAGAAACAACAATAACAACAGTGAAACTTATAGATCTAAAAGCGTATTAAATGTTTGTTTACTTCTAGGCAGACTATATTATCTCACAGCCTTCTCTAAAACAGTTGATGTACATAGTCATTTGTATAAACCATTGACTTCATCAATATACGATTTCAGCCTCACAAGAAGACTTGGAATAGGTTTATACAACAAACTAATAGGACAAAATGTCTCCCTCTCTCTTACACTGCTACAAAAGTTGAGGTTTGAATCTTTAATCTTAACTCTCAATACCAGTATCGTTTGATAAGAATAGACAGTAAAGTTATGCCCAATTTTCCAAAAAAATAAATGAAATAGAATAAAGAAAAGTTATCTCTTAAGCTTTTACCCCTCTTTTGCCGTGAGGATGGAAGATATTTTCTTGGAATTCCATAATTCTGTTGGTGTAACCCCCATTGCTGCTCTTCTGTATAGTGTACTTGTTCTGTCTTGTCTTGCCCACACCAGTGTGTACATCTTAACAGTTTATTCTTTCAACATTCGAACAATAAATTAATCTATTTCTGTTCTATTCACTTGCTTTCAATCAATTATTTATGTTTTCACATTAAAGTTATTTTTCACAATACCTAATTTGTTTCACCTTTTTGGTTCTATGATAAATATAAAATACAGATATATATTTTATGTTATGCTTTGTCTTTTCAGTAGTTACCCAAACCTTTAAATTCATTCTTAACAACTAAATCTGCGATCCTTGATTGTATGTGGATATTTAGTAGCTGCCTGTAGATTAATAATTCTTAGTGAAGAATACCACAGTAGTGAAAGATAAAAGAGAACTTATCTTACAAACTTAACATTTATAATAGGCTTAAGAGAGCGAGAAGCATGCCCTCCCAGTTATTACTATAAGCTTTAGTCTTTATGAACACCTTCCCAAAGGATAGCGTAATCCTGCATTTAATCCTGGGATATTTGCCTACTTCACAAGTTTTGAACATTCTCTTAACCTAAAGCTAACACTTCCCTTGCTAATGTTTGCTTACAGTGATTCAGCATCATGATGCAAGGAGACAAAGTTTATCATGCAGCCTTAATTATCCTACATCAAGTAGAACTGCAGCAATGCTCGGTGTCGGCATCAGAATATCTTTGATTTAATCTCTCGTGGTTGGAAGCATCAGTGAAGTATTAATTACCTTCAGTAACATGCTGTCATTGTACTGCAGTAACGATTGCATGCATCTGTAACATTTATTAAATCATCAGTTTTATTTCATCACTAGGTATTCTCTCATTAAATCTATTTATCTATCTTGCTGCCACATGCTCTAAACTGTCGTCATGTAGGAAGCTTATACTATACATATAATTCTGCTGGTACTTACACATGATATGTGAGTTGTAATCAGGCAGCTGTGTATTCATGCACTGTATGTCATTTGTTGTTAAACAATCTACCCTAACCTACTCCATCTGGGTTTGTAATAACACTACTGTTGTGATACAACGTGAGAAAGCTCGCCATCGCTTCTGAATTTTGTCAGTCAAAAATTCAATTCTTTGTACATTATACAATGTTTCCTGTTAACGAAGACTTATTTCATATTTTGCATCTGTGGAAAATGTCTAATTTCGTCATTCTCTGACCGTATCCTTGGCCCAGCAGTAAGAACACGCTCTAAGAACTCTTGTTCAGCGGAGGGCGAACGTGTTCCAGTGGTTAGCATGCCAGATTGTGGTACCTTGGTTCGCGCCTCGTTGCCACCCAAAAAATAAAACTGTGCTCCGCAGTGGGTTCGTTATAAGACTAGTGACGGTTAAATCCTACTATTCCATTAGCAGTGGTTTCGTTATAAGACTAGTGACGGTTAAATCCTACTATTCGATTAGCAGTGGGTTCGTTATAAGACTAGTGACGGTTAAATCCTACTATTCGATTAGCAGTGGGTTCGTTATAAGACTAATGACGGTTAAATCCTACTAATCGATTAGAGTAGCCCACAAGTTAGTGGTGGGTGGTTTTGAATAGCTGCATTCCCTCTAGTTTATTGCTTCAACATTAGAGAGGGCTAGCGCAGGTAGTCCATGAGTAACTTTGCACGAAATTCAACAAGACAACAACAGCTTGTTCAGTAGTAGACGCCTAGTGGCGTTCATGAATGAGAAATTTTCAGTATATCTCAACCTTTTGAGACGCGAACAACCTCGAACTTGGTGGATTTGCTTTAGTAACGGTCAGAGAATGTCTCCACCCACGTAAATGTAGTTAAAGTTAGGGCTTTAAACCTCGATGCTTGAAACGCTTCTTGAAGAGCTGAAATGTTCCGCCGTCGTCAAGTTTTAATTCTCTTGTGATAGATAGTACTTCAAATCCACGTCTGAGTCTTTTCCATGGGGATGGTTGAAAGTCTTGAGTGTAATTAGCGCAAGTATGTGTACCGTGAATCATGATGTATACTTTTCTACTAAAACGTGCGGAGATTCGCCTTCAGGTCCTGCGGTAGCTATGGGAGCAACACCTGACCTACCTCATTTCCAGCCCGAATGTTCAAAGTTTAAAAACAAATCTCTTAAAATTTACATGTGCATCACCCCAAATATTGTACACATGTTGAGTATGGACATGTGAATTTTTTGATACATTATATCTCTAAAAAAGTAACTTCCAGGTACTTTCATGCCTCTATTAACCATATCTCTTCTGCTTTTGTCACAGACACACTCATAGAGCTGGATGGGAATACTGGAGAGGCTCTTTCTTGACCACGAGTAAATTCTTTAAGTCTCATACTTGAATACAGCAATGTATGGACAATACTTTCTGGGTTACTTCTTCTCTTGTTAGCTTGTATCATATGACGAAAATTTATCTTTAATCTTTCGTTTCGGTTGTATTCTTGACTAAGAGTAATTTATTTACGTGCACTACTGGATATCTGCAAATAATCGTATATCGAAGATTTAGTTGTCGAGAATGAACTGAAAAGTGTATGTGGCAAACTGAAGAGAAGAAATATGATGCATAACAATATTTATTTTACACTTAACAAAGAACACTAACAATGAAACATTTGGTACTATCATAAAGACAATGTAATATCGGATGATAAATAATTGATTTAAAGTAAAGAAAACACAGAAGGCTGAATTTTGAAGAATAAACTACTAAAACACAGATAACGATCTGACTGTATATTATACATAAAGAAAAACAAAAACATTTTCGTTCCCTTGGAAACAGGGGATACAGACCAAGAAGCACATTCAGAAGAGTTATTACACTTGTGAAACTGAGAAAATCCAAGATAAAGCTCTCCATCCTCCTAACAATAGGGGGAGGAGAGATGAAGCTGAAGACGGGCTGAGATATAAACAGTACTTTGGTTGGATTTTATAGAGAAGCAATAAAAACACATTTCTTAGTGTGTAAACATAGGTCAGGTTTGAAAAAGCACATCACAAAAAAGTTATATAAAGGAGTTACACTTATGAAATAGTGGAAGTCAAGAAGAAACAAACAAGAGTCTTCCATCGCTTTCTGGAAAGAGGTGAGAGGTGGAGTAGACGGGATATAAAACATAGAATTGAGAAATGGGATATCATTACCTGTGATAACAGACCGTTAACGTTGCTGTGAAGAACATAGAAACTAAGGATCTAGAAAATCAAAAAAATCTGACAACGAAATATGAAATTATGGTGTGAGGTACAACAACGAAAAAGCCACGCGCATGCTCATTTGCATTTTACCGTGATATCATAAACTGTAGCGGTTGCATAAATGCACAAACTATAGGCTGTAACTGGAAACTTTAAGTAGTTTCGAAAACTACCAATTAAAGAAAATAATAGGCGACTCAAAATAAAACCTGTAATTTAAACTTAAAAAATAGATAAACAGTTACAAATTTGAAACCAATCTCGGGAGTAACCCATGATGACTAAGCCTAATTCTGCATATAATTAAACGAAACAAAACTAAATACCATTATATAAAAAACAATAAAATAGTTAAAACAATTAAAGCGCTGCTGAAAACTCAGTCGTTGTTTATCCTTATAATGAGTTTACTCCATCATATCTCTAATGTAGCATACCAGTTTATGAAGCTCTCTGACACGTTATCATTATAAAGCCTGTTATATTGAATAGCAAAGGTACCTGGTCACTATGTATACATCTTATTTCTGGTCATATTTATCAATTAATCCATACATTGTGAAAATAAAAAAGCAAAAAAAAACAAAAAACCTGCGATGGATGTTGTAGATAATATTATGACTTTCTTTTCAGGGCATAAAACTTGAACGAGCGATTTCCCTTATACTTTACAAAAGTCGGTCAAACATAGAGCACTGAGAGATAGCACATAGTAACATCCTAAAAAACTTTAAACAAAAGTGAAGAGCAACAACAAAAACACAACAACCTACCATCAACCTGGCTTCGATTAGCCGATACCTTACGGGTAGCCCAGTTTGTGCGTATAGCTCTGGTTCCCAACCATTGGCCATTCATCTGGCTAATAGCAACTTCAGCATCCTGGGGAGAGATGCGTTAAAATATGTAGTATCTAACTAAATTCCACTAAATTAGAATAGTCAAAAAAATTAACTCTTTCCATTAGATGTTTCATTTACTTTTTTAAACTCGAGAAGCACGTCGTACGTTGTTTTTTTCTCTCTTTCAAATACTAAAGGTCACACAACAGACATACCATACGTTAATGAAGATGTATTGTACAGGTTTGATGCGTGAGATACATTAGAAAGTCATTTTGTTCTTTAAAAGTGCTAATACTTCCTCTTTGCTTTATTCACGCAACCAATATTTCACTTTTGTTGTCAAGATAAAAATTAGAACTTTCTAAAGCACTATAAAGTACTTTAGGAGTAAGATGTTTTGGATTTGTTTTTCTCAGTCTAATCAGTAATCACTTTTCTTAGTATACATAGATGATTGAAACTAGGTTGTTGATGCTAAGCCTTTTTAACTCAGATTTTAATTAACTGTTATCAGAAATTTGGAGTTTTCGTTAATATGTTTATAATTTATGTGTTCTACAGACTTAAAAATTTGTTTTCTGCGGAAGTTATCTCTCTCAAAAAATATATTTCTCGTCAACTCTAAGTACAGAAGGTTATAAAACTGTAGTATATCGCTCTATGATGGTGATATTACCTTAGTTGCATGATTAATTAAACGTGTACATCGGTAGCATAAGATTTGACTATTGAAATTTATTATAAAGTGTTATTAGAAGCATTTAAGTAAGACAGACGTTTATACTAATTGCGAGTGTTGATTCGAAATTTGGTAGGGCAATAATAATATCATTATTAATATTTAAAATACATAATATGATTGATTATTGTATTTAAACCTAAACATGGGATCAATAAGCGTAAAGACACACTACAAAATTAGACTGCTTGACTAAGTTATAGGTTTATGTAGTAAGCTAGGAATTATTTTGTTGTTAAGCGATTAGATGTTCTCTTAATTACGAAGAGGCTGAATTTATATAACTAATTAACTGGTGTTTCTACATTGACTAGATCAAGTTGAACGTTTACTACAATATTCAATATTAGATAAAGGGTTTTATCTTGTGTAGATAATGCCATTGTCATTTAGTAGTCAATACGTATTAGTACTGAATGATTTTAAACTTATTGATTTTTATGTTAAGATAATAAAATTAGTCAGTTACAGAGTTTCTGAGCATGCTGTCAAATAGAGCTTTGTGTAAAAATGTTTTTAGATATCAAACATAGGTAAATTCGAGCTGTGTCTCTATGACGCGACCGCAAGAGGGAGCTCAGGATTGTGAATAGAAATTTTTAATTGCTATGAAATTATAAGAATGAACGCTCTTTAGTTTGATTGGCTGGACGGGGGGAAGGGGCATATTAATAAGAAACTGTGAAATTCCACAGTGTCAAGTTGAAATATGTTGACTTGATTTTGTAAGCTCAATCTGGCGTTCATCTTCACGTCGACTTTGTATTCGGTATTATTCCTGTAATTTCCTTCTCTTAAGAAGACCAACCGTTTGATTCTTTCCTAACCATCTTATCGCAATCTTTTACAGACCTACCATCAACCTCCTAGGTCTGAGGGTCTGCTCAGTGTCTTCTTGCGTAATGTTGACACCAATCGCTCTCCTATTGATAATCTATTTTCTTTACTTGACTCTGCATTGCAACTTCACAGCCTGAATACCTACCATGGATACTGTTAGAATGAATGGCTCCGTTAAAATTGCCTTTAAATCAAAGAAACAAATGGGGTGTTTTCTCTCATCTGATCTCTGTGTCGAAGTTTTCCATTATAAGGCTGGGAAATCATGTTAAACTTTCCATTTCTCCAGTTAGGCCTGTAATTAACTTCATTCCCAGACCACTAAAGTTAGCTTGACTTCAAGTTCATGAGGCTGATTTCCTGATTTAAAAGTGCATCCAGTCCACTTCCGGTCCTGTTTTAAGTCGTATTTCACTCAAATGTTCTTCCTTTCGTTAATGTACTTTCCGAAATTTACCTTTACCGCATTGACTCTAATTTCGTCTCTGATTTCTCAGGTGAAAATTATGTCAACATAGACTCAAAAGTAATGATTCGTTGGCTCCAAAATCCTTCTGCTGAATTCCAATTGGCTCTGAACATAATTTGGACGTGTTTTACCACTACTTTGTCACCTCTAAGCTACTTCACCAATGTCTTATTATCTTTTAATAATTGACCTTTTTTTGTGTGTGTGTGGGTGGGGGGGGGGGGCAATACATCGAGTATCACTTCATAGGTAACATCCCTTTTGACATCTGTTTTTCCTTTCTCTCTGTACTTCTCTATCTTGCACTTTTCCCCCTCTGTAATTCTAAGCCCTTTGTTGTTGGTGCCCCTAGCCTTTATTGGCCTGCTTTTTTATTACCTTTAGTTTTACACTTTATACTTTAGTTTTATACTCCATAGTTTCCTTTTCGTCCTTTTCAGGAAGAATTTTCAAACCGAAGTTTCATTTTTTTGATTTAACGTTTTTATTTATTTTTTAATCGTAAGGAAGAAGTTTCTTCCAATTTGCAGGGCATAATCTACGGAACAGGAGGACCCAGCTCTTTCGTCTAAGATGAGATAATAGTCAGGCTTTTATGGTCACTTTTCATATGTAGAGCTAGTTAGCCAAATATCTTCAGATATTAAGTAGCCTACACAACCACTTAAGTCTAATTATTGATTATGTACTTTTATTATTACTATTAGATATTAATCCTACATTTCGGCTGCTAATCTGCAGTCGTCTTCAAGGAAGTTCTGAGAAAGATTGTTTTTGTGGTTGAGAACTCGTTCCTAGATCTTCTTGATAGAAAAGCTGATATTCTAGTCACTCGTTTGGAGTCTTTCCAATTAGATTAGCAGTCGAAACATAGGATAAGAGCTAGTTATTAACTAATAATGATAATAATGTAATTAATTAATAATTAGACTTAAGTGGTTATATAAACTACTAACCATGACAATAAATTTGAAATAGCTTTGGTTATCACTAATACTTAATACAAGAAACCGAATATATTTACTTTGATAAGTACCTTATGTATTAAAAACGAAGCTGTAACTATGAATACGTAACGCTTTCTTGACTGGTGCGATTGGAAACAAAGAATACAGTTTTATGTGTTATATAGTGCAAGTTTATTTCCATATTTTATTCGATCAAGCAGTATATCTAGTTTTCATTTTCCTTTTAACAACTAGAGCATAGTACATATTAATATTCATTTTACTACAGTGAAACAACATTCAAGGATATTACTAACACAATTAAACGTTTCTTTACAGTAACCTAGTAACTAATGCGGCATTTCTTAAGCTACGAGCAAGAACATTAAATACGCTTTGCTGCAACAGTTTATTTTTTTAGGTCAAACAATTTATAAACGACAAAATGACACGTGGCTTGAAAGAAGTATTAAGAATACAAGCCTTGTTACACTAGTAATGTGTAAATATTTCAGATTTCTTCAGAATTATATATATATAGCAGAGCTGCAATTGAAGATATCAAACGTGTTGTTTTTTGTTCTCTTCTTTGTCAAATACTGACAAAGAAAGTCCATTAATCGCAATTTTGTTCTGTCGCATTTCAAGAAAAGTCTTGTCACTGAAGTTATTTATCCACTTTTATCGCATCAAATACGATGACGTTAAACAGCTTTTCATATGATCTGAGCATTTGTCGATTACTGGTTTCTCAGCATTTGTCATTCTTCAGAAATACACGAAACAATAATTAACCTTTTCCTGTCAGATTTCCACTGAAGCTTTTGAAAAATAATTTTCCATGTTCATAAAACATTAGATATCTCTCATATGATTGAATGATTTGATTTAGACGTTATATCCATGATTAACTAATGAAAACTTTGCACTGGTCATACTCACCACTACTAGGAGTATAACATTTATCCCTACGTCTCTTTATTTCGCTTTAGGAAACTAACCTCTTCCTGTAACCATGCCAACGATAACAGTATTCATGAAGTACCTTACTGGAAAATTTAATTTTAAACGACAAGAAAGAATTGTGCTTGGAATGGATGAAAACTGGTGACGCTTATATCGAAAATATTACCATTAAAAATAAATAACTTTGGTGAACTTGATTATTCTAGTAAAAACAGATCCAAAAAAGTAGATACCATTGGTTGAAAAGACGCCCTGAGTGGTAGTATCCTCAAATATCAGTAGAGATAGCTGTGTTGAAAATGTCTACTCTCAGAATAAAATAATTTAAAGTAGCCACTAACGACAAATGATCTTTAAGGAGAGATATGTTCCAGCTTAACGTGTATGTAGAGGTCGTATTTAAAGATGATTTCGAAACAGTAGCAATTGGCAGATTAGTTTCTGAGCAAAATAAATTGAAGGTAGCTAAACATATGGTTTACAAAAATATTTTATGCACTATAAGAAAAATATTTCGACGGAAATAATCATGAAGGTCATGGTCTTTTTCTTCTCTCACTGTGTAATGAAATCAGAAGACTGAAACTTTCTAAAAGCGTTCAATAGAGAAGCCACCATCATTTGATTGCATATGAATGAAGAATGAATTATTATCACTTTGCCTAGTTTGAGTCGTGAAGTTAGCAGAACCAAATGGATTACGTCACATTACCGCTGCGGCTAGTGAGAGCCTCCATCTTGGGGTTCAGCTTTTCCCGCCTGTCAATCAAAATCGGCCTATTCTAACCTATGCTATTGATATTCAGACTACTGCATCTTGTACAGGCAGTTTCTTTTTGTGATTTAAAACACGAATGTCTGTGAATAATATTGGTTTCTTAGAAAATACTGTCTACAACTTTTGGTTATTTCAAAATACAAACGCACAATGGGAGTTTATAATCTTGTTGTATATTAATTTATGAACTTGTAAATATGTACTGGTATTAAGAAAAAAAAAGATTACATTGAAAATGCTCTTCACCTACCGCTTTTTTAACGAACGAAACAAAGCCGTAGCCTTTGGATTTGAGAGTTTGTGGATCTCTGACAACTCGGCAGTCTCTGTAAATATATAATAAAAAAGTAAGAGATTAGTTAAATAGCTTAACATTTGTGAACAAATTATACAAGCTGCAGACGTCTTCTTTCACATATTCCTCTTAATTTGTTAATTTTCAATTTCAATACATAGGTGTGTAAAAATAACCTTTCAGATCTATCTTTTGTCTCCCACATATCACTGCCCAGAGGCTTTTAATTCAATACAAGAACTCGATAGCGGAGTTCAATTTCTGTCACTCATCATATAGACCAACTGAGTTTCTGGGGTAGTGATTTGTGCAAGAAAAAATAGATCTGAACTGTTCTTTTATTTTAATCTTCTGGTATAAAAGCTGAAATGAAGAAATTATATATATATATATGTAAAGAATATCTGTAGTTTATGCGATTTATATTACAAACAGTTTTCGGTAATTAAACCGTAAGTTCATTTCAACGAAATTTCTTTTTAATTTAACTTCCACTTTACGTGTTATATGCATATCTGTATAAACATATGAAGTTAAATATATATATATAAATTGATTTCCGTCTATTACCTGGAAGTAAGAAATTTTGCTTATATGTATCTTTGTTATATCCTATATACTTCTGATACATGTGTTATATTCATGTATAAGTATTACGTGGGTATATTTCTACTAGACTTACATTGTTGCTCATATTTTTTAATTATTATATATTTTTAGCTTAATGCAAAAGATGAAACGTATTTATTCCCAAACTTTCAGATGCACATAAACACGATAAAAGCATTGAATAGTCATTTAACATACTATTTTCCACATATTTAAGTGCTTCTCTCTACTATGAAATAAACGATGGCTATTTAATTAATTTTTTCTTCAGAAATAACTTGACATTTGTATGAAAATTTAGACTGATTCCAAGGTTTAACAGTCACAGTTTCAAGCAACTTATCAAACAAGATACTAAAACTTACATTCAGAAAATTTGCTCTCGTCTAGACTTAACCTCATAAGTTTTATCGAATACAGTTTGTTTTGTTTTTGTTTGTTTTTTGGAATTTCGCGCAAAGCTACACGAGGGCTATCTGCGCTAGCCGTCCCTAATTTAGCAGTGTAAGACTAGAGGGAAGGCAGCTAGTCATCACTCTTGGGCTACTCTTTTACCAACGAATAGTGGGATTGACCGTCACATTATAACGTCCTCACGGCTGAAAGGGCGAGCATGTTTGGTGGGATGCGGATTCGAACCCGCGACCCTCAGATTGTGAGTCGAGCGCCTTATCCACCTGGCCATGCCGGGCAACGAATACAGATCAGAACTTTTACATTTAGTTATTACATCATAAAACAGATTTGAAACTACACTACTTCATACAGTTAATGGGTAATTGAAAATGTCAATATTGTACCTATAGCAAAGCAAAAATACTGTTATAAAATAATATCAATCATAGTTGGGTAACTAAGCACATTGCGCTAATATAATAATAAATTGGCAAACAACGATTTATAAGCATAATTAAATGATTTATTTTTTGGGGGACATACTACATGTTACGACAGAAAATTGTTTTTTTCTTCTTCATACAGATCATTGTTCTGTCGAAAAATGTAGAATTTCCCCCCCCCCCAAAAAATATACCACTTATAAATCGTTGTTTGTCATCTTATTAAAATGTCAATCATCCCCGGCAGCTTATTGTTATGAAAATCAGTAATTTGGTGATCTGATAAAAATATTGGTCAGTCAGCCTAAACAAATTTAGTGGTCTAATACAATTTTGTCTCAATCGTCCTTGAAACTAAATTAGAAAATTCAGTTTACTCCATTTTATTTACGAATTATGGCTAGACCTTTAAAAAATACATTTGGAAATTTTAATCACGTGGAAAGCCACTGGACAAATGGGAGTCAGCCAACTACAGCATGCTGTTGCAAGTTGGTTTAAAGTATAATTAACTGAAGGTGAGTGAAACTGCTTTTGAATTAATAACATACTTATTCCGAGAACTGGACAAGACAGACCATCATCCACCACACAAACAGACCGCAGATATCTATCGATTGTGGCTTGCAGTAATCAAATGATAAAGGCTGTGAGATTGAATCACATGTTTGCAGCCACAGTTATTGCTGTGTTAAGTACAGATGGTTAGAAAGAGAATTCAATAGGTTGACATGTTGTATTCCTGACGTTCAATACATTCATTCTGCTTATAGCAATGCAAAAAATGAGCTTGACTGAAATTGCGTTTCACCCTTCGAATAGATAAGAGGTTTACACTAATCTTGAAACAGTCCCACCCTATTTTTATACAGGAACGTGGCACATACGACAGTGATGAAAGTATGGTATGTTTGTTAGTTGTTAAGCACAAAGCTACATACATTTTTAGCGTTATAGACCCTCAGACTTACCCTAGCCCATTGAGAAGCAAGTACGAATTGGAATAATCATTGGTGAATGTACCAGCCTCTACATATTGTGGAGTGGTACCATTATTGCCTTACATGATAGAGCCCACATCTTAGAAAACATTGGAGTACCATACACTGGCCCTACAGACACTAAATCTGACCCGAAAAAAACCTTTCAGGTGAGCCATGAACTGTAAAGATGTAAATACACATCAATCAAATGTTCATTTATAAGTTTAGGCTGAACGACTAGTCATTTGCCTTTCAGATCACACAAAGTATCACCACATGTGTGATATAAATTAAGTGAGGGGTAATTCATATAGCCCTTACAACATTGGCTTTAGTTTGTCGTAGCTATAATATTACAACTAATGCCCAGAAGCTCAGTTATATTGGCTGACCGAGAGAAGCTGACATAAAAGATCCCAGAGGAGTTTACCATAAATTTCACATGACATGATGGGAATTTCATCCATAACAGTTTGCTGTAATACCGTCACGGAATAGGATATATCAGTGATTGAAAAGTGTTCCTGAGTACATAGGTTTTCTGTTTGAATTGATAACTGCTAATGATTAAGTCATAAAGATAGTTTCCTCAAAGCATGAAGAAGTCCAGTAATGCAACAGATAAATATGCAGCCAATGAACACACTATGAGACTAGGTTCGTTTGCTCAATTCTCTCCTGCAACTCATGTAATTTGGGTAAAAGTGACAGTATTTTCTGTCCAAGTATTTCCTTTCCCTTTTGTGTGTTGGTCAGTATTTTTGCTATAATGCACTGCACAATATGGAAATAATACTAGAAAAATATCTATATAATGGACTTCTGAGTTAAGCATGACTTTATTCAAAGTTCTTATTTTTTTGTTTTTCCAATTACCAACTTAGCAGCCAATTTTGACCATGGTCATCATTCTAGAATGTTCGGTTCCACTATTAGGCGATGCTTTACCCCTTCTTTAGGTAACTATGATATTTGAGCTCTAAAACTCATATACAGGTAGAATTCTGCTGTCGCTGGAACTCCAGTCATCAAAGACAAATCTCCTTTTTGAAGCCATTACTGAAGTAGTTCTGTGTTTGATGACGTCATAGATTTCAGGCTGGAGACAGCACTACGCTTTTTTTAAATAATATCGAGGCCCAAGATGCTGAAAATTTATCCATCTGTAGCTATGACCATCACTGGCTTTTCCAATCTTTATGTTTGTGGTCACACTGGAAACTCTAACTGCTGTTATTCTGGATGTAGATACATATGACATTATTTCTTGATAATCAGAAAACAGCTTCTGGGCAAATAAACTTGTTGGTTCAAAATAAGAACCTCTCTTGTTATGTGTTGGAACCCAAGATATTGTGGTAAAAAGTTATTCATAAGGGCCTTTCTTACACTCCTGATTCCTCTTGCAACTGAGTTGGCATTACTGATCTAAATTACGCCACAAATATCTTCATAACTTTGCTGACAGCAATGCAAAGCACATCCTGCATGTGTGGTTGTATGCAGTACGTATGCATGGTAGGTATATGGTAACCAGATTTGGTAATTACATGAAGTTGTAATAATTATCATTACCCAAAGCTACAGTATTGTTAAAATCCAAGTTTCATGCTTGCTGGTGAGTAAAGCTCTCATTATTGGTAGTAAATGAAACAGGCCTCTTCTATTGAGCTTGTGCCTCTTACAATACACGTAATCTTATTGACAACTAAAATGACATTCTTTCTATTATTATTATGCAAAAAACAACTGTAAGAGGTACTTGCTTTACGTAATCACAATTTCATACTTTTTAGAGAGGTAGCTACTAAACCATGGTTTCCTGATCTGCAGAGGATGTTTCTCCATCGTTTTGTTTATAGTGTTTACGTTTTTTAAAAAATCCACCCGAAATTTAAAACACATGATGTACCATTTTCACAATTTCTAACATACTTGTCTTTCCCCATGCGATACCATGTTTAGGTATCTGTCTTCGTTCGAAATTACACACTACTGTGTTTATTATGAAAGAGCTGTGCTGAACTAAAATATCTCTTACATAATACAAATATGACATTGATAGAATCAGCTTTTGATTCCATAATGTATTTTATGCATGTTCACTTCATATTATCCGAGCTTTATTTTCAGCACAACCGAGACAATTTAGGCTAAAATTACACCCCTTCCACTTCCCAATGCTCCATAAACCCCTTTATAACATTCAACACAAGTGCAGCTTGATATTTATATGATAATGTAAACGTCTCACAACTTCCAGGTTTAATCATGTTATTGGTAGGATACAGTGCTAATCCAAATCATTAACATTACTGAGTCCTGTACTAATGAAACAGTGCATTTTCCCAAGTGAGACCAAGTTAGTGTTGTGTCTTCCATTATGATTCGCCATTTCCTTCCACATTTGCACTTTCAGGGTATTGGAAGACCAAGTGATTTATAAAACATGGCATTGAAATGTATATTAACACCTCCATACGAACAACATTTTCTTCATGTACAAATTCCATACACCGCAGCTTTATTTTAAATTAGGTCATATAGTTTTGCTTATACTCGACATATAAAAACATAACTTTGGGGCATATTACCATTAATGTGATGTGTACAGCATAACATTTGTTCTCTTCATAACTTATAACATCTTTAAGATTACTTACAACTGTTGACACCTGGACTATTCTAAAACATAATACTGTGAAGTAGGTATTAATCGCAGTGTTTCAGTTTTCATGATTTTCATGCGTTGGTTCACAAAACTACAATCTCAATAAAATATATTACAAGTTTTAATATCCTTCCTACGTTTTGTTCTGTGGGTTTGATCAGTTAAGCAAAATGTTTATTTTCGTTCTAAGTGTATTGGAGTGTTAATGTTCATAATGTTTGTATAGAAAACTTGAAAATAAATATTTTTATTTAAGCACTACAACCTATAACAATAAATTACAAAACCTAAAAACAGTACTAGCATTATTGTAAATTTTATGAATGTCATGTGCACTAGAGAAAACTTAAAGACATTATACATATACTAGCAGAAACCCGCAAAACATATGCGGTCAAATGAGTATCTTTATTGCAATAGTACTACTTTAAATACAGGATAGAATAATACAAAACAATTCTAATTTCAAAAATCTATAATTCACTTTTCCTAGGGCTAACATTAGTTAAGCCTTTATAAAGTACGGCCTGTATTCGATAAAGAGATAAGTTAATATTGTTATCACATTTTTTGCTCTAGTTTAGTTAGGGCTAAACTTTGCCATACTTATAATACAGTCAATAAATAAACTTATAATATTATTCTATGACCTAACGTTAGACCTCTTTAAAAACTTTGATAATCTTTTAATATGCTTTTGTACAAAATGCCTACTAAAGTATATTTACATCCACTAATATGAAGTGCGTGCGCATGTGCATTTAAATAGTAAGGTGAGAGCGCATTTTCAGACAAAAACGGAGTATTATTATAATAGATATGCATGTACTGAACTCAAAACAGTTCATTTATCTATGTTGTTTTTGATTATAAGTTTTGCGAGTGATGAGACTAACTCTTTTCAACGAAAAACACGTACTTAAGAAGCCATGAAAGAGAGCAGTTTTACCCCAAACCATAAAATTTTATATTGTATCCACAAGTTTAAATGCATTCGCAATATTTTCATTTATGGTGTTTTTTAGCATTTTAATACAAGTTTCTGCACTTAGTTACAAGTTCTAGACTAACACAGTTGGTGGATAATTCGATATGCAGGTATCAGCAGATTGTTTAGCATGTTGAGAACATGTAAAGATACAGATGACAAAAACTCTGGTTTTCCTTTTCTGTTAATTAATGGGGCTTAATTCTGAAAAATCTTAATGAAACTTAGACTTGTAACATAATCCTAAATAAAGCTAGATTTGCTGTGGGATTTGTCTTGATTCTCATCTTGTGCGGTAGTTCCATTCCAGAGACAAAGAAGCCAACTTAGAGTAAAGAGGAATGTCTTTGGCTGACACAGGTATATTTTCCATTTGCCATATTTGTGCTTCATGATAAAACTATTGTTTAATGTTTGTAAAAGAATCATTTTTATCCAGTCTTATTAATTTGTGGTCGAAGTAACGCATATGGAATTATCAAATCCCACAAAACGTCTCTTAAAATTCAAGTTTATTAAAAGTTTTGTCAAGTGAATTAGAAAGGACATGCTGATTTTGTTTATGAAAACTTTGCATGTATCGATTAACATTACTGAAACGATCATCAGAAACAACACAGTCTTAAAATATTATAAACTATTTCTCTTGATTTACTATGTCGTAAACCAGTTTATTTTATGAAAAATTAATCAAATTAACAGAATATCGCACTTAATCTATTGGCTTACGTTGAAAATTAACTGAAAGATAGATTTGAATGCTGGTGAGTGCATACATAACTAATGTTGCTTTTTGAGTGAGTGATCATTTGTCATAAAGTCTTATGAGAATTTTATGATGAAAGCAAACCACATGTTTAGAGGCCTAATAGAAACACCAAACAACAGAAAAGTTGTTTTAACTCTTACAATCTGTTTATATCTTTGCTTGGAGATAACAAAAATGGTGATCATACTTAGATGAAAAATACATGATGCATGTACAATATTCGCAATTATTTTGTCATGGGATATAGTGCATTAGAGTGACAAGATATGAAAATAAATGGTTTTCTGGTACTTTTTATTACAGTTTTAGTCAGTAATGGCTTCACATTTCCCTTGAGAGGAAATAAGTAAAAAGCGTTATAGCTATAGAGAATCAGCCTATTTCAACTCTCTGAATACTCTTACATTACCTTTCAGGTGGTTCATGTGGTGACCGAAAACTGACACTTGATGCTTAGAGACTAGGTGTAGGTGTTGGTGTAGTGCTAGGTTTTCACTTTACGCATGGATATGTACATAGGGTAATGGAATAGACAGTAATTGAACTTGGAGAGCTAGTTGCAAAGGTGACAATATACAATACCAATTACTATATAAATACCATTTCAGCCACTGTTATGTCTTTCGTATCCCAGGTATCCTTATGAGTCCTGTTATCAGGAAAAGGTACTTATTGCACTGGATATAGCGCATATAATTTAGTTGATGTATTATTACATTTTTTCTTCATTCCCTCATAAGTTCTTATAATTACTCGGCATCATATACCAGGAGAACGCACAAAAGGAGCTTATCAGGAAGTCCAGTGTCCATGACAATGTGTTAAAGTTAATCAAATAATGTATATCAGAAAACACACATGACTTTGTAGATTCTAGTCATCATGATTTTGAATAAAAATTTGCTATATGGCACAGGAAATTCTTTCAAGAAACATTCCATACAGAAATGTGCAAAGGAACCAAGGATATACACCACTGATTATCAGCAGATCACAGATCACCTACCAATCTTCAAAGTGGTGATAATAAAAATAGTCCTATTCATTAGAGCATTTCAAAAAATAGTTTAAGACAATCACCATGTTCTGCTTTGAACATGATAAACTCACTTACAGAGCAGGCATGAAATTATTTAAGGAAACAGATGATAAAAATCTATCAGAAAGTTCTTAACAGCAATTGAGTTGGGAACAAGAACCCACAATTACTTTCCTGTCATGTGTGCAGGCCACACTTTAGAGCACTTTAGATCGCACTACCACACTCAGTAGCTTCACTAATTTATCTATAGAGAAGAGTATTAGCATTGGTGCATGTCACACTTTAGAGCACTTTAGATCTCACTACCACACTCAGTAGCTTCACTAATTTATCTATAGAGAAGAGTATTAGCATTGGTGCATGTCACACTTTAGAGCACTTTAGATCTCACTACCACACTCAGTAGCTTCACTAATTTATCTATAGAGAAGAGTATTAGCAGTCAATTGTTTAATAATTTGTTGCTAAATGCATCAAAGCAGGGGACAAAACCTATGGGCGTCCACGAAGAAAATCGTATGAGAAAATCGGCGAGAGTGACAGCAGAAACAAAGTGACTGAGTTTCAAAAAGATGGGACTTTGATTACTCGTATGCTGGTGATGTGTAAATCAAGACTGAAGATCAACTTCAAGAAAGCACTTGGCAAATATAAATTTTCTGTCATCCCCAGACCAGTGCTTGCTGCTGGTATAATAATGCTTCGTTGCTCAGTGAAGAACACTTTCATGACCACTTTTCAGAAGCTCCATATGGAAGGAGATAATCAGCTAGATAAAACGTATGAGGATATGGATTGTGACTCCTCTTCTACATAAAACACAGAGGTGGATAACACTGAGGAACTTGAAAATGTCATTGTTGTACAAATGAAAGTGACTTTTGTGAATCTCATGGAAGAAGTTTAATAAGTGGGAAACTAGGCTGGATAAATACCTCTTTACAGCATTTTGTCGCTTAACCAATCATGTCATACACTAACACAATGATAATGAAAAGGTGCACCATATTTTTGACAGAATGATATGCCACTTTCTTTGAGGGCCAGTAACTGCCATTCTATTACATCACTGATATGATGACCATAGATAAAGTCCACAAGGAGAAATTACTGTCACACATGAAAACAAAGATGGAATTTACCATTTTTTTTTGGTCAGAGAAGATTACGAAGAGGACACAGGAAAACTGTGAAAACTGATGTGATTTTCCTCTCTCTCTCATGTGGTATCCAGAATTATGTTAGAAACCATCCCTGTTATGGCCATTCTTAAAACAACTGAAAAACCACCTGTATCTGCTCAAGATGAAGATTTTCAAGGCGAAGGATGTAAGGTGGTGGCTATGAAAGAAGATGCAAGGAGGGTTTGAAAGGCTATAATATACAAGATGTATGACATGAGGACATTTTGTGAGTCCATTAGCAATCAATGGTATGGAACAATGATAAGGTGGCTAACCTCAAGCTACTAACACTAAATGACTATGGTTTGAATATGGAATAAAATAAAGAGGCATCAGTGATCATTGCACAGCCAACAGCATCAGATTCAGTACTCCACCTAGTAAACTGTGGGTGTGTCAATATAAGATGCTCAACAAAACAGTGCTATTGCCAGAGTGTTAGCCTATGCTACATTAACCTATGCAGTTGGTCGGACACCAGGGAGGGCTGCAAGAATGTAAAACAGACTACTATTGTGGACAATACTATCGATGAAAAAGACAGTCACTCTCACTCAGTCTAGTAGCACACTGAGAGATGACATTGCCATCATAGTCATCAAATTGGACAGAAACTGTAAGATTTCAGTTCTAGAATGTATGCAGTAACATCTGCTTTTGCAAAGACACTTATCGTTTGGCGATTCACCACTACCACCAGTTATGTATGTGAGAGATAATTTGTAACATTTATATCAGTATTCAAACTACTGTAGTAAACTGAAATAACCAGTGAAATATTATCTCGATAACTCGTCATATTGCAAAACCACCAATCCTTGTTAGATTGAAAGTTATCAACTATCCCAAAACAAGTATATTTTTTATCAGTGTATTTTTGTTAGATCATTTCTTTTTATGGGCAAATGACTTCAAAAGCACAAATGCATCCATTTCTGACTATTTTATCCCCCAAGTGGATCAGCGGTAAGTCTGTGAACATATAACGCTAAGAACTAGATTTCGATACCCGTGGTGGGCACAGCACAGATAGCCCATTGTGTAGCCTTGTGCTTAAAAACAAAGTACTAAGCTCATTGTTTTGGTGTAATTAAACCATTTAAACCAGAATTAAATTATTTCACATAACTTCATGAGTGTTTTTTATATTTTCCACGTTGATCTACCAATCTGACTAAACACGTAATTTCATGACGATCCTATATCAGTCATATAAGCAAAAATACAGAGTGACGGCAATTTTGGTATTGTTATTTGACGCTCCTTTTAAAATATCTAAACATATGGTTTGTTTCCATCTCAAAATTCCCACAGGATTATATACGTTCCTCGACTAAAACAGATTTGAAATCTTATCATTTAAATTATTCTCTTAAACTTTCAGTTCTTTAATTTCTACTTCGTTTAGAAATCAGTTCGAGGTTCCCCCGGTTGGGTCGGTGGTAAGTTTACGGGCTCACAATGTTAAAATCCGTAGTTCGATTTCTCGCGATAGCAGGATGCAGATAGTACATTTTGTAGCTCTATGCTACAACAAAAGCAATATTTGAAGTGTTAGAGCTTTAAACAATCCAGTAACTATACATGTACCGGGTTTTGTTAGTTTTGGGTTCACCATTGCTCTCTTACTGTGACCCCTTAGTGGTGAGCTTGAGGGCTCACAACGGCTAA
>NW_013665660.1:104062-117799 GCF_000517525.1 Limulus polyphemus
CTAGCGCAGATAGCTCTCGTGTAGCTTTGCGCGAAATTCCAAAACAAGCAAGCAAGCAAGCACAACGCTAAAAACTGGGTTTGATGCGAGTGGTAGGCACAGCATAGATAGCCCATTGTGTAGCTTTGTGCTTAACTACAAACAAAGAAACAAACCCTTACCGTGACGTATGTAAATTTATACTTTCCTATAAGCTACTCAGTTAAAGTTATATTTTTCTCATAAAGCAAATGTAAGAAAGAAGTTACTTACAAAATATATGTTACTATATATATGTCAGATATGATCTGTAACATTTATATCAGTATTCAAACTACTGTAGTAAACTGAAATAACCAGTGAAATGTATAAATTTAATACAATACTGCTGTTAAGCGTTGTCTCTTAGAGTAACTCAGGCAAATGCGAGTTGGACACCAAAGTGATTAATCAAGGAAGATAATGAATAGTTTTACTTTACTAAATAGAGCATCTTGGATAATGACAGTAGCAGCAGTAATCGATACACACATTTCGTGTTTACAACGTAATAAATTGCATGCTTAAACAGTTAAGTGCAATCGATACATTTGTGTTCCTACTGTATTTGTTTAATATTGTAGACTATATAGTATATACTTACATGCCCGTTCATATAATGATGCCGCTGTGTAAGTACACAAACCTCACATTGTTTAATATTTGTTGTTATATTAACCAAACAATTCACGACAAAACTGTTATCACATTTGTACCTCTCTTAATTGCAATTCTTTTACAATGATACAAAAAAAGTTTTAATGATGGCCATATTAATCTAGAAAGCTTAACAAACAAAGGTTATTACATTTGGTCTAATATTTCTTCAGCAATATATATTTTTTTTTGTAAAATATTGTACGGTCATCCATTATATGGTTTAAAACCCTACTAGAGTACATGTTTTCTTTTTTGCTTTTGGTATTTATCTTCAGTAAGTGAAAACCATTTCTATAATTTCCATTTCTGACCGGTAATTTTTAACGTTCTTGATAACCTAGTGTCATTGCTTTAAATCAGGCTTCTACAAGCAATGTCACTGATAGTGACATTATGACTGGTTGTGAAAGTGGAAGACTCAAAAGTCCAACAGTTTCATTTTGCAACATAGAACATAATAATGCACCATTGAAAAATTCTGTTATTTCGAAAACGGACAATTTACAGCGAATAAATGCAAGTTAAATGTTTTCGTTTAACCGAACGAAAATAACGTTACGACAGCGGAAGTCATGTGACGCTGCTAGCGCATGCGTGACTGAGTTTCTCGAATTATCAGGGAACTCCTCGAATCTTGGCAAAGACTCTTTGTTAGTATATAAGCCTGGCGAGAAAAGCCAGCGGGAATGAATGTATGATAAATCGAACAGTAGTCACGGTGAGTTTCGGGCTAGTGTGTGTTTTGCACTCGTAGAGAGCAAAGTTATCGAGATTGTGAATCGCTGTGACTTATAGCGTGTATTATAAAAGTCGTTAAGTTGAAAGCGACGAGAAACGTACTGACTGTAGAATTACTGTGTACTAAAAGTTTGTATCTAGAAAGAATAAACTGGTTTAATCAAGAAAGAATTTCTACCGGAAATTAACAAACAAGCAGATACGCAACAGTACCACCACCAACTCTTGGGCTATTGTACTCGAATAGAGTGAGTTGGTGATCACACTTTTAACATACCCAAGGCCCCAAGCTACGTAGCGCGATTTTGCTGTAATGAGACGCAAACTGTGAACCCTCATATTCACAGTGCTGTAGGTAATCAATAAGCCACGCTCGCCCCAATTTTAAGAACACTATTTCAGAAATACATAGTTTTTATAGAAGTAACTAATTAAACATCGTCCTCAGAATATCGAGGTCTAATGTTAAACTGATAGACATTGATCAACATTTAACTGTAGATACATGTAACCTAAAGGATGTTTTAAAAAAAATTTAGTTTTGAAAGTTATAAGTTTTGTTCAATGTTTCAACTAAAAAAGGAAGCAGAAGTTATATTTGTTTTGAAAAAAACCAACAAAATAAAACACATGGATTTTAAAGTTTCAAAACAATTCTTGAAATAAGATAGCCATAATTTGAGCTAAATGTACAAATGGGAATTAGGCCTACGATTTGTAACTTTTAAATATACAATTTAGTCGCTAAAATATGTAAATACTTGGGAGTATAGGGGATAGTTTAGACTTATTATTATATGTATTATGGTACAGTAGGATAAAGAAAGTTAGTCTAAGAATGGATAGAGGGATAATTTACTTCACTAAAAAAGAGCCTTTTTTGAAATAATTAATGGGTTAATCCTTTAGCTCTATTGGCAAAGACTGCGAGAATTAAATCCCCAGAAGTTATGTTTTTAAGAAAAACATCTTGTGGATCTTCAGCCGGTCTTCTTTTCTGCAATAGTGAAACAAAAAATCATTTCATTGATGTGGTTCTGATCTGTTGTTACAGGATTGCTAAACAAACATTACCGGAGTGTTGCTCACGTCAAATACCCGAATCAGTCTGTGAAACTATAATCCAACAATAAATATACTGGGTCTGTACATAAATTTAAGAATTATTTTATATACATCAATATTTTCATGTTATCTGCAAAAAAAAACAAAAACTGCATGTTAATTTCACATTTAATATTTATTGTTGCAAATTAAAATGTGATACCATCCGTTCTTTCAATAAGCCCGCAAGATGGCAGTTATAAATGAATTACTTTCACACTTGGAATGACACTCAAAGTCTGTTTGTTTGTTTTTTAATTATGCACAAAGCTACACAAGGGCTATCTGTGCTCTGCCCACCACGGGTATCGAAACCCGGATTCTAGCGTTGTAAGCCCGCAGACATACCGCTGTGCCACTAGGGGGCACTCAAAGTCATCCAGAACAGTCTACTACGTATGTAAATATATATGACAATACTAAAGTGTATATAAGTGACAATAAACTTCAGTAAAATATGATTACATTTGCTTGTTCAAACACGAATTGCAGCAGTATTAAGCAGTTTCTTGCTAATCGTACTCATTCACCAAGTCCTGAAGATAAACACAAAGATTTAAGCCAGTGACCATAGTGATATATGATGCAGTTCATATGAAAAAATAAATGCTTTATTTAGTCAGTGCGCTTCAAAATGTGTTTGTCAGTAAAACTGTACTTTAATATAACATCTTATCCGTCCATGTATATGTAATAGCGAATGTTTCCTATACTATACTGGAGATTCAAAATTTGGTCTCCCAATTTCATGTTATTCAATCAAGTCGCCACATGGCCGATATAACTAAAAATCATACGATTGCGTTCAACAATTGAAACCACTTGAACACTTATTTAAAATACCATTATTCTTACATGTTCTTCTTTACCTTCACTAAAATGGTTACTGTTATTATACATACTCTTTACTTACACTCTTAAGTTCGTAAACTTGTTAGGAGAACTGAATTGGAAAAGTCTTACATATCACAAAGTTTAGAAGGGTAACTGGCGAAAAACAAATTCCAAGACTTTTTCACAGTAGTTTGTGTTAGTAAACTTTAAGACTGTTTTGAAATCGAGAAGTAATTTTAGCCGCCTCATAGCGGATCATAGAAAGGCTTTGAGTTTGTTTTTTTTTCAAGTACAAACTTTTAGCTCATAGCTCCGTGATCTCTTAACCAATTTGTATTCTGATTACAGTTTTGGTCTCATGAGGTGAAACCTTTTCGATTGATGTATTTGACCACGCCCAAGATCTCATAGATTAATTTACTCTAATCCTGCCTAAAATAATTTCAATATGAAGGTAGGCTGGTAGAAATCCTGATGAGTAGATGAGTAATAAAATCGAATCGGGTATACGCGCACCCCACGCTTGGTATTTGCTGACGTTTAAAATATAACTAATAAAAGGGGGGAAAAGGTCTCATAGATTAATTTACTCTAATCTTGCCTAAAAGAATTTCAAGTGCCGTGGCTATTGTGGGTTCCCTCTTGTTTGTTATATAGAATACATTTATATATTAGTGTTATACACTCGAACGCTCATTATTCGCAAGGTCCACACGGAATGCTGAAAATCACATATAAAACAGCTTTTATGTTCTCAAAAAAAAAAAAAGGTGGATGTTTTAAATACTGACTATTAAAAATAGTAACAGGTTCTGTATAAAAATACTGGAGCACTTTGCTAAGCATGTCATATGATTGCAATATAATTGAAAAACAATATGAATATTGTCCCATATTCTGAATTACAAGACATTTTATGAAACTATTAAATAAACGTATATTATGTTCTGTAAGGTTAATAGCTTACTTTTCAGATGCATGCACGTGGTATTCTTTCGTGCGGGAAGATTTATTTTTTCATCAGTTAGTTGTTTTTTGTTAAAGCTACATAATAGTCTATTTGCGCTCTGTCCACCGCGGGGAATCGAGCCCCACATTTTAGGGCTGTAACTCGTAAACATACCCGTTGACTCACCGGGAAACCTCTAAATAGCGACGAGAACATTTTTTTTTTCAGAATAGATATTGATGGTATGTGAATGAAAGTTAGGCATGAGTAGTAAGGTAGCACATTATGCTAATATAATAACAGGTAGGCAAACAATGATTTATAAACACAAGGAATAATTTTATTGATGGTGGAACACATTACATGTTTCGTCAGAACATGTAAAAAGTTAGGCTAGAAGCAAACGACTGCCCCCACTGAATGTCCTATAAACAAGGATTACTTCCCCTGCTGACTTAGTTAATAGTTGTCTAGTAATTTGCAAAAAAAAAAAAAAAGAATGCCTGCATGGGATTTAATTTTTTTCCTCAGAAGAATTTTTATGGCCATTAGTTTACCACGTGTATGTATCTTTAGTCATTAGTTTACCACGTGTATGTATCTAAACTGTTTGTTTGTTTGTTTGAATTTATGCACAAAGTTACACAATGGGCTATCTGTGCTCTGCCCACCACGGGTATCGAAACCGCCGTGCCACTGGAGGGCATCTAAACTGTAGTCGTTTACATTGTTTTATCCTTACACTAACGTTTCTCACCGTTTTAGTTACACAGGAAGGCTTGTTACTGTAATATTTTAAACTCCTTCATTTATTTACTGCACACAGTTGAAAATTATTTACTTCTTTCTGAGGAAGAGCTGGCATACGGTTCTCTTTACTTTTTTTTACCGTATTTTGCTTTACTCGCCATCATGCCCCAAGTTAAACAAAAAAACACGGCTTGGCTAACTAATGAATGAATATTTGCTGTAAAATTATTATTAATGCTATAAGTGTAGCTACAAGTTTGAGCGCCAATTTTGATTCATTCCTTTAAGTAGCACGGTCAATCTTTTTTAGCCGCACCTTTTTTTCACGCTTAAGGTGTTTTGATTAGATAATAGAATACGATTTGATCACTGTGTAGGCACAGCACAAATAGTCTATTGTGCAACCTTGCGCTTAACAACAAACTCATTGGAGTAATTTTTTCTAATTGAATTAAAACCGCTATAGCGAAGCATTTATTCAAATAGTGAAGAATTTGCCATAAAAACATGGGGTAAAGCTCAGGAATTTTAATCATTAAAAATACGCTGAAACTGTGCCTATAAATTATGTAGTACATTAGGTATTGTTTGTTACATTCACTCTAATATCGTAAATCTATTTTTACACATTAATATGCACAAAATTTGCTAATACATGCTTTAACTAACTTTCATCATGAATACACTCTTTCGTATTAAAAACGCTAAATATTTAAATATCGATGTTATTAAATTCAGGCTGACATTTTAAAATATTTTGAAAATGTTGTTGAATGAAACAAAAATTATAATACTAACTATTTTATATTATCCAATACGCCAAAAAATTTCTTTAAAGATAAGTTTTATAGTCACTTATTACCTAAAGTAATGGAGTGGAACTACTGAACGTTTAATGTATATCGATTCGTATGTTACAAATAATTATGTAGACTTTAGTAATACAAAAAAGTTTTTACCACTGAATGTAATGATAATCTCCATTGTTTTATTTATACATATATTTCCCTGCTGACTTACAATTTGTACGTGATAACGGTTTACAGCTCTTGAGAAAAGACAAAACACAGATTACTAAGACTATAATAAGATCTTGAAGAGTGACAAAAACACCTACACTTACATATAGTAACTAATGTATTTATATAATTGATTATTCACCTCAACGTTATATGGTTGTGTTAATAGCATACTTGTTTTGAAGTAAAGTCTTAATTAAAAATTCATAAAGTTTCAGAACTATAGAAAAACATTCTAAATTAACCTTTCAGATTTTTGTGCAACTTTTACATAATAATCCGGACCTATTAAGGACTGATGGTTAGGGCGCAATATGTGGGTCGCGGGTTCGAATCCCTGTCACCGAACATGCTAGCCCTTTGAACCGTGGAGACATTATAATGTGACGTTCAATACCACTATTCGTTGGTAAAAGAGTAGCCCAAGTGTTGAAGGTGGGTTCTGTTGACTAGCTGCCTTCCTAGTCTATCATTGCCAAATTAGGGACGGTTAAGGCAGATAGCACTCCAGTAGCTTTCCGTGAATTTCAAAACCAAACCAAAAACATAATAATCCTGTCGGATAATTATAGGTGGATAACCAGTTTAGAAAAATTCACTAGTTGCTATATTTACGTGTTTTTGTCACTCTGCATAATCCTATTGTATTTTTAAAATTTGTCGTTATTCAATATTTTATATTTCGATTTATTACCAGTAATTTATTAAAAGTTCTTTGAATCAAACAGGCATCCATCTTATCAAAACAAACTTTTGAATGTATTTGAGGATTATATAATACAAAGTGCACATAATATTCATGATGTTTTGGATTTTAGATAATAATGACATTTTTTGACATATTTTGCTAAGTTTAAATCCAGAAAATAAAGTTGTTTCTATTTCTCTTTACCTAAAATTAATTTTCCCAGATTTGATTAATCTTACCTGATTAAATGATTTATTTACCAACTGATTACTTACGTGGAGACTCATAAGAACAAACAATACAATGGATCTCTGTTTGACTTTACATAATAACCTTACTTTGTGAGTATAACTTCCGTAAGCAGCCATTCCTGTAGGTGCATTCAAATCTGCATGAAAAGTGACATTAAATTAGGTATATTTATTTTAATACAGAGGCGTAAGTTTCAAGAATGATGTGAGGGATATATGTCCCCACACTTCTTGAAAGATGATGAAATTTCACCCCTACTTTTTCAAGGATGGGAAACGTCCCTTTTACATTGCAGTTGAAACATGTCTTTGATAGAATACCTTCATGCATACCCCAGCTACACACTCCTACACACAAACACTTTTAAATCGAAAGTTACGCCACTGAGCTACATCAATGGCTTAATTAATCTGAGTATCAAAATTATTTATATTCCTATCCTACTTTGACGTTCAAGTTCATTATTTGAATCTGGAGACAACTTCACGTAATGGATTAGTAGCCATCAATATTTTTGACAACCAAGGAAAGTTTTCCTTCCAAATCTATGAAGAAGTAAAGACTGTCAAAGCTATTCTATTTTTGAAAACTAGATAAATACAGGTAAAAGTATAGTTCATTTTAGTGAATTCATGTTCACAGTGGGAGAGCTTTGGACGCACTATAAGGTAATTGTTCTGTAACTAGACAATCTGGGCAGGATCTTGGAATGTAAGCTAAGTCATGTAATAACTATAACATTACTCATTGATTTAATATGGACTTAAGAGCAAGTATGTGAAGATACTATTAATGACCAGTTAGTTAGAAACAGATTTCATGAGTTCAGAAGGCCCATTTCAATGTCACAGTTCTCCGTACAGCACATTAAACTTTGTTCGAATTTTTGTATATATCCCCCCAAAATGGCCAGTAATGCCATTGTTTAAATGCATTCTTCACAGATGAGGCATGATTTTTATGTTTCTATCAATAATTAACAGATTCATGTCTAGATGGCCAGAGATGAACAATATGCTCAGTGCATTAACTGTCGTTTTGTTCAGTTAAGGTGTGTAGAGACATTAGTGTGAATGGATGTACATATCATATTTGTGCTTCCAAACAATGGTGGATTTATTGATCGATAATATATTTAAGTAGTATTGGTCCCAGCTACGTGACTTTTTGAAGCTGAATTTGAGCCAGTATCACAATGCCAAAATTGTAAGAGACAAGCTTAAGCAAAAAGCCCAAGAGGTCATTGATTGGTCAGTACAAAGTCCTGATCCAAATTCCGTTTAACATTTCTTTAATTTCATTATACATCTTGTACATCAAAGAATTAACCCACCATACAGCATCAGAAAGCTCTGCATTACACTAACTGAAGAATAGAACAGGATTCTCATATCACAGTCATGGTTAGTAGCCTACACAATCATCTAAGTCTAATTATTAATCAGTAAGTAGATATAAGTAGATACTTATTACTAACTAGCTTTTATCCTACATTTTGGCTGCTAATCTGCTGCTGCCTTCAGATAAGTCTCAAGAAGGAATATGCCCGTGTTGGTAATGGCAAGGAAACGATTTTGTATCTTTTCGACGGAATGTTTAAAATCTGAGTTGGCTTCCTTGTCAACGATATCATTCCCTCTGACATCAATGTGGGCAGATGTCCATAAACACTAGATTACCAATGATTTTAATGGTAGTTCAAATCCTGTTCTTTTTTAACAAGCAATTACAGTTCTAACAAAGAACTAAGCAAGTCAGTTTAAATAGTACACTGACCATACTTTTAGCCTTATGCGATTCAAGGCAAGAGAGAGAGATTGCATATACCATTTCAGAGAACACAGAAGCCATGAAATAGATCACCACAAACCATAATGAATTATTTATTACAATTAAAAAAAACATACTGAATCAGTTGAGTCAACTAATTAGGAATCATTCACAGAAATAGGAATGAAGCATGGATAGTTTATAAAGTGCTTATGAAAAAGATGTCTATCTTACAGTAACTCTGAGATAGACAACGAACTGAAATAGTAACCAGCCATGACAGTTTAGATTGTCTATCACATATATCACAAGAGTGAATAAACTTAAATTACTGAACTTCGAATAGACACATACTTCGAAAGGTGGAATAGCAGATCATTTATTTACGAAAAAGCATAACCCATTGAGGTATGAAAACACAATATCAAGTGTGCGTGATTTGGCAATGATTGTAGTTCTGAAGAAAGGTGCAAAGATAGCACAGTTGCTTATGAGAAATATGGAATGCAATTGCAAAGAAATTATATTGCAAGCTGCATTGGAGAAGTGTAGAATCCTTGTGCAGAGTGCAAGACTCTAATGATGCACAGGACAGGACATTTCAAAGCAGAATCCTTGTCTGAAGCATAGACCAGACACTCATAAACCAGTTCCATTAATCCACAGCAGAGAAGATTTATTTGTTCTCCAAGAGGTTTAAGAGAGTAACTGCATAATATTCAATGTCGTCATACCCCCTAAACCATCAGAAGCTTGCTATAAAGAATAAGTCACAAAAACTTAGTTTCTTTCACTACTATTATTATAAAATTTTCCAGGCAGAAATACAGGTCTGGTTAATGGCAAGTTTGTTTGTAAATAGTTTTAGATGTGGAAGACAAAAATTCATTTGAATTGGCATTTACATTTGGATAAGGTTAGTCTGAAGCCGTCTATTAATAAACTTCCTTTTTGACAGCTGACAGAAACCTGCAAGTCACCAACATAGAAACAGTTTCAATTGATGGAAGAAGTTGTTCAAGAATAACAAACTTAAGGAGCACTCAAAGCCATGTGAAGTAAGAATAGAGTGTAAAAAATGGAGATAAAAATGGGTAAGTGGTCACCCAGCCCATAAGAACAAATGTCTTATAAGATACCAAACTTCTATGAGGTACCAAATGTTTTTTCTAGGCCAAGGATATAGAGAAACCAGATTCTCTCATTTAATAAAGGCTTCAATTAGATACTTCAAGTATCTATATCAGGTGGTATATCAGTATATCAGCTGGTCTATGATGGATATATATCTACAAAAACCATCTTTTGTATTGGATTGTAAGAAAAAAAAGCATTAACCATTTTATCTAACATCTTAAAAGGACAGAAAGTTAAGGCAATGTACTTATAATTAGAGGATCTATGTAATCATTTTTGAACTTTGAGAAAGGGATACCAATAATCCAATTCCATGATTCAAGGGAAGTCCACTCCTAGTCAGTGTGGTTGAAAGGTAAAAGTGAAAATGAGTCAGGTAAAGCGTGGCACAACATTTTGTAATGAAGATACTATACCTGTCTGACAATACATCATTTGATTACAGTCCTCCTGACCATCAGACCAAAAACTAAGAGGAATGATATTTGACCTGTGTTTAATGGTATAAATCAGGAGAGCAATTAGAAGGACTAAAATATCAAGGAAAATACTATCCAAGGACGTTGGTAATTCCCAGCAGATCAATCACCTCATGTACACCAGGATTAAAAACAGGAAGGGGTAGGGTACATACTTGCCACTTATTTTTCACCCCTTGTCTTAAACTACTTTAAAACTAGAGAAAGAATAGATGTTAGTAGTGAATTCAATCTATGAGCTCCTTTAAGACTACCCTCTGATTTCTAGGGTATAAGTTATAGCATTCTGAAAGTCAGTAAGGTTGGAAGTTTTGAAGTACTTATGGAAGATACCTCAAGGCCTATTCTGGGCTCACTGGTCGTGCTTACAGGCAGGATTTCACCATGGTGAAAGCAAAATGGAAAACATGTCAAGGGTGAAGCATAGTAGATAAGGCTGCAAGGACATGCAAAAGCCATGGTCTTGACAACTTTATTAAAAGACTGTCAGCTAACAATAGTAGGATCAACATATTACAGAGCAGTATAGAAAGGTCAACTGGCGTTTTTCTCGAGTTTCCAATATAAAGCGTGAATCAAATAGTACTGACCTTTTGCATTTCACTCAAAGAGATAGGAAGATTCTCACCAACACATGGAATAAGGAAAATGTAGTAATAACACAAAGGGGGACAGATGGAGAGATTGGTCATCGTTAAAGCCTAAGTCAGGCAATGATGTCATTTAAACAAGAAGGTAGGTACTCCACATATCTACCTCTTCCATTTGAATCAACACAACGTAAGAGCAAGCTGTATCTATTTAAATCTCCAAGGACAAAAAATGGAGATGGCAGCTGATCTATGAAATCTGTCTAGCTAATTTCTTCACTAGGAAAAAATAGAGGGAATAAAGTGTAATCATACAGCCAGTATTGACATGGATAGCCATAATCTCCAATGATATATAAAGGTCCTAAATAGTTCAGGAGCACTTCATCCACAGGTCTTGTCTTTCCATACAATCAAGCATTGCTAAAATACAGAAGTATTGGCAGGTATATAAATGTTTCTTGAAGGGAAATACAAACTGAATGGCAAAATCGATCATGGCCTTCACACTATCTAGATTGGAATTATAACCTTGAAATATACTATATTAAAGTCATCCTTAGAACTAAAAACATTTAGTTGGTTAGGCGACAAATTATTTGAACATTTTTCGTCACAAGGGAGATTTTAGGTTCTGTTTTTTGGCCTTGGTGGGACTATCATCTTCTTTAGGCCAAGTTCTGGAAATAAATGGCTGAATATTCTCCATTCCCAAACAATACTGAGACCACAAAATGATTTTTGTCAGTGGATGAAACACTAAAAGCTGACTAGACCTTCGGGTATGGTGAAAAAGACTCATATGGTGGTACAGAGATAAATGGGCCCGGCATGGCCAGGTGGTTAGGGCGCTCGACTCGCAATCTGAGGATCGCGGGTTCGAATCCCCGTCTCACCACACATGCTCGCCCTTTCAGCCGTGAGGGCATTATAATGTGATGGTCAATCCCACTATTCGTTGGTAAAAGAGTAGCCCAAGAGTTGGCGGTGGGTGGTGATGACTAGCTGCTTTCCCTCTAGTCTTACACTGCTAAATTAGGGACGGCTAGCGCAGATAGCCCTCGTGTAGCTTTGCGCGAAATTCAAAACAAACAAACAAATAAACAGAGATAAATGTCAGTACTCCTACCAAAATGGTGAAATGGTGAACACATCGTGACTCAGCATTATAGTCGTTGCTGCCGCGATTCTTACTATCAAACTCGGTACAGGTAAGACAAGAAGTCCTAAAATATCAACTTGCTGGCAATTTACACAGTTTGAGAATGTATAGTTGTACGAGGCAGCTGAAGTACCCTACCTTGACACTGCAAGGAAAAGGGATGAAGAAGAGATAAAAACCAGCACATTTCTTGACTAACATTTTCCATTTTTACAGACAGGTCCATTAGACAGTTTTTTAACCGTGGTCTTGTTTTTGTACGTCAGGAAGAATTTTCTCCTTCAGGATACTACAAACATCAGATTTGGCAATTACTCTCTGAAGTCGTTTAAGGTGTTATGGAGAATAATCGCTAAGAAGTAATCCCTAAGTGTATTAAACGTCAAAAGAACTTCAATGTCCTCCGTTTAAGACGATTTGACAAGTAGTGATCCGATTGAAATTTTTAGCAGATCTTGGGGAGTCAGAAAATCCCTTCAAGTCCTTCTAGATAAATAATGGTGACATTTTATCTATAAGTGTATATGATAATGAGTGGATAATGAGGGACCGAGGTGCTAGTGTCTTACTCAAAGGAAGTGGTGAAAAAAAAAGAGAAATGTTTTTGGTTGGGGTCTTTTCAAGGTTCTGTTTGGTGGTTTTAAACTTAAAATATTCAAGAGAATAAAAGAAAGTAAAGAGTTCCCACAATGTAGTGTTACAAAGGAATGTAACACTGACACATGAGATTTATGAACTTCATGCTCACATTTGTAATTAGACATGGAAAAGTTTCAATGAAAGTACCTGTTTGCCCCTAGCTACTATTAAACAGCCAAATGATCTATCTATAAGAATGCAAGGTCAAGGTGATCTATCTACAGAAATTCAAGGTCAATTCAGTGTGCTGTGGCAAATTTCTTTTCATTCTTTTTATTTCTATGAAGACTTTTTTCTAATGTATTGCCCTAAATAAGGAAAATATAAAATTTCTTTCAGGTATGTTTATGATTCGATTTTTTAATAATCTGGATATGATACACAATATCTATAAAATCTACTGAACTGAGATGATAATTGGACAAACTAATAAGGTTAATTTTTAGATATTACATTGGCTGATGATGTAGTTAGTATTAATATATCTGATAAATGACGTGAATGTAAATTTTAAGTCTACAGATTACCTTATTCCTATAAAGTAATTTCTTTAAGACATATGCCACCCAGTGGCATAAGTCTGTGGACTTATGCCGGTTGAAACCGGGTTTCGATACCCGTGGTGGGAAGAGCACAGATAGCCCCTCGTGTAGCTTTGTGCTTAACTACAAATAAACAAACATGATAATGTCTTAACTTAAAATGTATTCAATAGTGTGTAATAAATGTTTTCTTTTTTTCAATAATATTTTTTTTAATTCACTGAAACACTCAAAGGGAATGGACAGAAATATGATCTAATTGTAAATATGTTTAGGTTATTTGATCAAAAGAATTAAAATTTGCCTTAAAACTTTTATCTTTTTTTTATAATAAATTAGGTTATTACGAAGCAATAATACGCAACATAAAGTAATCCGTGCGGCCCTCAAATGCCCTTAAGCACCA
>NW_013665660.1:117935-119782 GCF_000517525.1 Limulus polyphemus
CACAAGGCACACTTTAACAATTATAAGCCAAAAACTATACATTTGAGTAAAATACGACTATATGGAACATATTAAAGTTGTAAAAAAGATAGCCTAACAACAGACTTCATCCCTTCTTCATAACGATTTAAAAATTACAGTATACAAAAAAATGACCAAAGTGGTGAATTTCCTGCTCTAAAGCATATTAAAGTAGTATTAGCCCCAGCTACATGACTATCATCACTTATAAATAGCATTAACTCTTGAAAACCATTTGTGTTCTTGTGATGTTTATTTTATTTATTTTTTAAGATGCAGGAAGTCCTCAGGTTACCCATCATGTTTTCAGAATGTAAAAACTGCTATTTTCCAATAGTTAATACATAACCACAGTTACTGTATATTTCAAATTATTTATTCAAAATAACCTATTAGTAGAACACGCTATATACCCAGTGTTATTTATTATTGGTGGAATATAAATATGTACCCTGTAATTGCAGTTGTTAAGACTTATTTCGTAGTTGGTTGAGTCTATTCCTTAAGATCAAACCATTTATTTGCGTTACTGGGCATGCAAAGGCTTACATCAGGTAAGTGGGAAAGTTTCTATTTGCCCCAAATGAAATTTTTGAAGGGAATTATTAAGATTTTAAATGTGAATTCTCAGTTCTTTCCTAGGTAATGCTATATCAGGGTGGCTTTCAATTTAGTCCAGTTACTACCATTCCCACATTTAGAGAAGGACAGTGAGTGGTAGTACAAATGAGAATGTTGCTGGTTTGTACATTCCTCGTCATAGCCAATTCCTGTTTTCCTGTTGTATGCCTGCTAGTTTTGCACCTGAGTTTAATAAATACTGATGCAAACGCTAGAAACCGGGTTTCGATACTCGTGGTTGGCAGATCACAGATAGCTCTTTGTGTAGCTTTGTGCTTAACTACAAACAAACTATGATACACATACACATAAATATGGTAAATACAATTAATTGAATATTTTGTAATAACCATTGTGGTCGATGCTGTTCGATTAAACCAGGAGATATATCCACTTATATTTTGTAATAACCATTGTGGTCGATGCTGTTCGATTAAACCAGGAGATATATCCACTTATATTTTGTAATAACCATTGTGGTCGATGCTGTTCCATTAAACCAGGAGATATATCAATTTTTTGGTCGATAAAACCAGGAGATATATCCACTTTTTTTTCAGGAAACACTGTTGCAAAAATTGTCTTCTGAGGAATTTTGATATCACGTGACCGATGTTGATCTAGCTGTAATCAGTGCATCTGAATACAAGGTCATGTATAATATCACAAAATGTTGTTCAACTTGGGCCAAAATTAATCACCATAAAGATCATAAATACTTTACTCTGCTTCTCAGGCTACTGATTAGCTTTCGTAGTTTTTATTTCAGATCTAACACAAGTTTGAAAATATGTTCTCATGCACACACTGAGCGGGAGTTGAATTTTCTGTACGAACTGAAGGATCTTGTCTTTTGGACAATATATGTGTTACATGGTTACTCTGGCGTAAGACAGCTTTTGATGATTGATATTTTAATATTTATGATATCATCACCAGTAGGATGAGTTGTTTAATGAAAAAAAAATATATAATAATATTCAATTGTGTAACCACTGTTACTAATTTTTGAATATTGCTAAACTGGGTGAAAACGTTGCATTTATATATTTGTCTGCAATAACTATAATAGCAACATTATTGACTAGGATATATTTGTCATCATTTACATTTCAGAAGTGATTTCTAGTTTTGTTGCAGTGCTGGTTGCAAACCATCTTATTATAGGATTAACCCTCGTACTTCTGCAGATCTAAGTAGGCATT
>NW_013665660.1:119914-141842 GCF_000517525.1 Limulus polyphemus
CACTGTTACTAATTTTTGAATATTGCTAAACTGGGTGAAAACGTTGCATTTATATATTTGTCTGCAATAACTCTGACGTACCTATAATAGCAACATTATTGACTAGGATATATTTGTCATAATTTACATTTCAGAAGTGATTTCTAGTTTTGTTGCAGTGCTGGTTGCAAACCATCTTATTATAGGATTAGCCCTCGTACTTCTGCAGATCTAAGTAGGCATTTCAAACCACCCAGCTACAGGCCTAATATTACTGTCAGTACGACAGATATATTTTTTAAATTTTGTAACTCAACATAACAGTCATCCTCATTTATAAAGAAACAAAAATTATCTATCGAGTAAAAAAAGAACCATAAATTTACGACTGCATTAAAATGTATTACATAAAAATATAACCATTCATTTACTTGTAAGTTGTATTTTCTTCAAAAGTCATACACAGTTATCAAGCGCCAAGTCAGTGTGCTTATAGCGCTAAAAATTGGGTTTCGATACCAGTGGTGGGTAAAGCACAAATAGCCCATTGTGTAGGTTTGTGTCTTACAACAAACAAATTGTACATTTATTATTCAAGTTACCAGAACCGAGGTAAATAGATTCAAAACTTCATTATATAAATCAGAATTCTATCCCCAGTTTACGCTATTCCTCAGATAAAGTTCAACGATGAACTTAACGTTCTCTGCTTAAGCAGAAATTCCTGTTTCATTTGGGTAAAAGCCTGAATCCAACTTATAGAGGCAGGATACAAGTGATGTTGAATTGCCGTGAAAGGTAAAATGAGGGAAGGTGTGTGGGGGGGGGCGAACAAGCCACAGTCTAGTGTAGATCGCGGGCGCTGAATTACAAAAAAATCATTTATGTCCATTCTATAGCGGTTCGTTTTCGGTTGAAATACTTTGATTAGCCGAGCGGCAACGTCCTTTTCACAGACACAAACGACGCAAAGTGAAACAGTCCATGATATTGCGAGCACATTCTTTCTAAAGAAAATCCATATCCGGATTTTTTAACAAGAAAAGGGCTATTTTTTCTGCTATATGTAGGATATTTCTAATCTTAAATTGTGACAAAGCATTGAATCTATACTCAACACTGTTGTATAGGTTTATAAATGAAACATAACAGATTTTTCATTCAAAAAGATATAAAGTACAGGTTACCTCAGACAACAACATGTATAGATTCTATTATTTGTATTTTTTCTTTAAGAATATCAAAATAATTGGTTTGAAAAACGAAAACAGCATACGTTTAATCACTAAAATATCTACCATCAATGAAAAAAAAAGAAAGAATCTATGAATGATTGATGTAAAGACCTAATATATTCTTAGTTTCGCCACTTTTCTTGGTCACAACTATGTACTCGGATAGTTTAGTATAGTGAATATTTATTTCATTTTTATTCTACACATAAGAAAACTTGTTTAATACTCAGTATTTCGCCTTATGGTTTCTTCGGGAACTAGCTATTTTTATCAAGTTTTTATCAGGAGAAATAAGTCGTTTGTGTTTTCACCATATTAAACATGTCAAGAAAGAAACTCTTGTTAGCGTTCCATAAGATTAAGTATACACTCGGACTGTTCGCTGAAACTGATTACACACACACGAAAGAATATAATAACTATAGGGTGCTATTAAAGGCGAGCTTTCTCCACCAAAGATGAAAAGCAGTTTCACAAACCGTCTGCAAAGTTTTTTATTTTTTTTAAACAGTTACGAATTCACGTGTTCACTCAATTTGAAAAGCCATAGCTTAGTATTATTGATTTCTTCTCAACATACATAATTATCATGTCAAATCGCATCTTCTCTCCGTATATATATTTGTATATGTTACTAAAGACAAAAAAAAGGAAAAAAACGTTCACATCATTTTATTATATAGTGGTTCGTTTTTGTTGAAAGACTTCGAATTAATCGAGCGGTACCGTTTTTTTCACAAATGATGAAAAATAAACAGTCCAAGATACCGTGCAGCAGTAAGAAGCTGCAGGGATCTTTTTTTCCCTCGTAAAGTAGACTGGATCTGTTTCACTAGAAACTTCGTTGGCATGCAAAAGAGAAAGCTCAAATACTTAATTTTACTTACCAGTACACTTCAACTATCACTAAATGTATAAAAAACCACGGGAAACATTATCTTACAGACTTCTCCGTTAGACGACACTACTTTCAGAGATCTGGAGACGATTACTGAGTATACAAAAGCCCTGTAGACAACCACGTCACGTAAAATCTACAGACTTAATTATGTTTGAGTCGAGGGTTCTTAAATTATATTAACTCCAACTTCGTTTTCACTATAAAAACATCTTTTTGAAACACGCTTCTGTCGCAAGAAGCTAAATCTTTATCGAACTAATGCGATGAACAACTGTGTGTGTGAAGACAAAGTAAAATGTAACTTATTTCACAGCCGTAAGTTGGGTGTGCCCCGTTTTTTCACAACTTTATAATCGTTATAAAAGATGAAGATTAGGTCCTTCAGTTGAAAATGATGTACGTGTAGCAGGGTGAAGTATATGAATAAAAGTGTATTTCAACATTTATACTCCGAATTCTGATTTTTCTTATATGAATTCAGGAGAAAGTCAATTATCTTAGCTAATTTGAGGTTACAGAAAGAAAATTTATTAAGATACGCACATTTGGAGCAACTGTATTAATGAAAAATAATAATATGAAAAGCATGTTTCTAAGAGCTTAATAATATTCATCTTTATGTTAATCTCCGTAGTTCGTAGAACGACTAGACAACAACCAGTTCGGGTTAGACAACAAATCACAAGTATCTTTAGCAGTTAAAGATTATATTTCCGGGGCAGTGACATTACGCAGCTAAATGATTTGTTTTTGTTGTGTTTTTTTTAGGGGGGCACAGTCAAAACACAAAGTACTTTTGTTATCAGTGGTGGATTAATAATAACAATCAAACAACTAATAGTAAGTGCTGTTACTTTGATTAAGATGTTGGTTTCCAATAAAGACAAATATTTTGAAAACATAATTAATCAAACGTTTACACACATAGATTGAGCATTATTAAAAACCTTATAGAAAGCCTTTTTGTTGGAAGAGGTGGTGGGCGTGCCCAGCCGTTGTTTATGGGCACGGCGACATTGGTCCGAGACATTATCAAAATATTCAGAAATCAAGACACACAGTAGTGTGTCTTGCAGCTAAAACAACAACCTGCAGGACACACTGTCTGGTATTAACAGGGGTGATAGTTTAGCGATTTTCTACCTTCTGTAGCTCAGACTGTGGTAATCCACACTATTACATATTTACATGGATGTGCTCTACTGGTCTGCTTCACATACCAAATTTTAAGGCAATCCATTTAGAAATACCTGAGATATAACATCTCCAATTTTGATTGAGTTTATTCTTATTTTTTCTTCGTAACAAAAGTACAGAAACTTTATTTGAAAGAAAAACATACTTAACTTTTATGGATCTTTTCAAATTTGGTACACTGATAGATATTTACAACCTACAATTAGGTGTACATATGTGGTGTAAATAAATATAAGCCACGTGTGCAATGTTATTCACACAAAATCGCTCAAATTTAACGAACATTTTTGCGCACGCCTACGCAAAATGTTTTTACCAGAGCTTCACCTAAGAGTAAAAGTGGACCGTTTTTAGTTTTGTCATTCGGATTAAAGACGGCTGATTTAATGCAGCAAATCTATAAGGTGAAAGGGCGTGCGGACCCATAAGTATTGGTTAGGCCAAGCCAAGATTAGTAGTTTCTAGCTCAAGTTTTCAAATGAATCATACGGGTGGACGGTTATTATTGATTATTAATTACCAACTTTTCAGCACAAGTTTATTACATTTTATGAAAGTATCCTATTTAAAAAAGGTTTAGTGTCACGTGATATTAGCTTAAACAATTAGCATAAATAATAATGCTAAATTCCATGGTGTTACTATAAAGGAAGATATTAACACTTTTAGAGAGGAAAAACTACCACCATATATTTTAAAGAATCTGGTTGGTTCTGTAAAGTATAGGTTTGTTCCAAATAATAGGGTTGCTATCCTAAGGCTAAAGTTGGTTACTATCGAGTGTTACTTTCGTATTTGGTGTGAATTGACAAAACTTCGTGATATCTAATCAAGAACACCTTAAGGGTGAAAAAAAAGGTGCCGCCAAAAAAGGATTCAGCGTGCGACTGAAAGGAATGAAATCAAAATTGGCGGCCAAACTGGTAGCTACACTAATATCTTTGATAAGAATTTTTGAGCAAAAGTTCATTCATTAGTTAACCAGGACGCGTATTTTGTTTTAACCACCATCATTCCCCAAGTTGGAAAAAAAAAATGCGGCCTAGCTAACTAATGAATGAATATTTGCTGTAAACTTGTTATCAATGCTATAAGTGTAGCTACCAGTTTGGCCGCACCTTTTTTAACACCTAAGGTGTTTTTGATTAGATATAAATACTAGAATCTAAATATTGGCTGACACGATGTTCCGACACATATGATTAACCACACAAAACTTCAGATGCTCACTTATGGAAAACAAACAAACAGTGGATTTACAGGGTTTAACAAAGCAGCCCATATGTAAAAACATATCGTGAACAAAAGTCGCTAAAGTTCGGGGTTATTGTCCTCTGGTTACCAAACATTGTTCAGCACTTGTGTAATGGTTAAGTCACAAGTTGTATCGCTGACTTCACACTTTTACACCTGCAAGTGACAACGAACATTTCTAATGGGCACTTCTAATGTCACACACAACGAGGACAAATAAAACAATACGGAACTCTGAAGAACACGGTGCTTGATAACATAACCAAAATACACTTGCAAAAAGATAGGTTGTAAAATTTGTTTTATAGACGAATATTAAGCTTTGAAAGAATAGAATTTTGTAACTTGAGAGATATTTGGAGAATATAATTTCCAGTTACTTATGATATATAATTAAAAGCAGCAACAAGTTGATGTATAAGCTTGGTGTTCCAAAATTGTGAAGAAGATGGCTTATTGTAACAAGTTTGTTTATTTGTTTCGAATACTTGCACACAGTTACAAAGATATTTTTACGCCCTAATTTTGAACCGAGAGGCTAAAGAGAAAGCAACCAGTGAACGGCACTCACCGCCAAATACACCAATTGATGATCATGAGGGGCATGAAGTTGTTTAAATGGATGAAAAAATAGGAGAAAACACTGGCTGAATTGACTACATGAGCAAAGGTTGAATGATGTTGATGTACCCATGAAGTAATAAATAAAAGAAGAAAACAGGTACGCATGATTAACACATTAAAATACTAGATTAAGCATGGTTATGTTATTGGTGACACATTAAAATTATAAAACACATATTGATTTAAAATACAAAAATATATAAATAAGATACAGGAAAGAATGTAAATTTCCTTGGCAGAGGCAAAAAACATATAAATATTAGATTTAGTGTCTTGGGCGTGAATAAAATCCTTATTAACTCTACCGCATGGTCATCTGATTTTCCTTTGTACTGTTTTCACTATCCACTGATCTGAAACAAAACAAAAGTTGCATGACCAGATCAAAGAATGATGACTTGATGTAGCAGTATGGCTTTAGACTAATCTCGTTGTACAGTCACGGAATATTCTTTTCTGGTTTATTGTGTATCTACACCAAATGATTCAGAAAATACATTCCGAGAATACTTAACACATGCCAGAATCAGTTTATATCAATCAGTTAAGCTATTTCTGATTGGACAGAAATTATGACATGTTTGTACAAGAGTCCCGATGTCATCATCAGCTGTATCAAGACTTATTCTATGACAAAGGGCATGCTGAATTTGTGTGTATGTTAATATTATTCAGGGTAAGTTCTTCACTATAATTACTAAATATTAGCTGTAAATATGATTGATAATTAAAATGCCTGTTTTTATAAAGGGATGTAGTGTTTGTTTGTTGCTAAGGGCAAAGATACACATTGGCTATCTTTGCTCTGCCCATCGTAGGTATCAAAACAATTTTTAGCGTTATAAGCCCTCAGATTTACTGCTCAGCAACCGGCTGTGGTGGTGGGGAAGTGTATGTGGTAATTAAATTATAATGATTAAATGTTATTAATGAAAATATATTAATTAAATGACTTCCTGATCAGTATTATTTCTGGGCTCAGGAGGAACTTGTGATCCCAGGGTTTTTGGGAGGAAAAAACTGGTCACAAGTGGTAACTTCGGATCAAAGGTTTTAGTTCGTTTAAAAAAAAACTATTCTCAAAGAGTTTCGTGGCTAAAAGAGTCACATTGTGGACTCAGTGGGTTACCTTCTGTTCTCAAGGGTTAGCTTTTCCCGTGCGTCAATCATAATGGGTTTACTCGCAGGCCTATGTTACTCATGATGAGACAAAACCGTGTTTTAATGCTACATTTGCCAACTGAACCATACATTAACATCACCAATGAAACCTGATAAGACTGAGCTCAGTCTTTACGTTTTCTCACTACAGGAATCATGATATAAATGTTAGCATTAACAGTAAAACCTTGTATGCTTGAGCTATGTCTAATGTTATTTTGCCAACTGATCATAAATTCAGTATTAACGCGAACGGTGGAATCTAGTAAACTTGATGCTTATCTCTTCGTTACCTACACAACTAAAATGCCACCAGTAAGTTAGAACTATGTCTTATATTTCTCTTCCAAACTGAGCAATTCATTAAATTTAAACTGCAATACCTGCAGAACCTGTTAAGCTAAAACTGTGTCTTAGTGTTTTTTTTTCCTTAGTTGCAGGTGGCTAATAACGCTCTACAGTAATTATGAGCACATTATAATGAATTGTCGCTGTATTTGCAAGTTATGGCAGCATGAGCGACATGTTTAGTATCTGTAATGGTTCAGATTGAATTCCCGACTATTCGACACGCAATGCTATCATAAGTAAATTTATGGCTGAATGAAAAACTGAAAGTTATTTCAAAATTATGATATTTCTGTACCGAGATTCTAAAACGATTTGAAGCTAAACTCCACAACATTTAGATGGCGGGAATCTTCAACATTCTTCCTGGATAGGAGATAAACCTGTACAGCACAAGTTGTAAAACAGTAATGGTTACCCAAACTATCTGCAAAAGATAATCTAGAGCAATGACCTCATTCATAAAGTGAAAGTCACGGTTAAGAAGATAACTTTCTGATGCAAAAAGCTATTGTGATGAAGCTGGACAAGCATATTGGTATATTATAATAAACAAGGAGTTGAATTTGTTAAAGACTACAAAAATCCTTCCACATTGAAATCAAGGATTGTTTTCATAAGAAAGATGGCCGACGAAACTTAAATTACAACAATTCCATTCGACCACATGCCTATCAAATCCTGTGATGCAGCTTTAATAGGATTTGTTTCATGCTCCTGGTTTTGTATTTTATAACCTCATCATAAAATTGAAACCGATTTGAAACCCCCGATAAGCTATTTATTATTTGCTGAACTGTATTTTGAATAAAATTTAACACAACTTATTTTCTAATTCAGTGGTTTTCAAACTGGGACATGAGTAGTTTCGAGAAAAAAATGGACATATCTTTATCTGTTATTATAAAGTCAAGTAAATCTTGTGCTGTTCCAATAAGCAGCCTCACTAATAGTTAAACAGTATCTCATATAAAATTTACATTAATGTATACTTACATGCATGTCTGATTGAGCCTGTGGTGCACTCCAAACTTTAACATTTAGTGGTAGTAGGATATTGGATTTTTTTGCGGTTACATCTGCTTGTGTATGTATATGAATTGTGGCACGAGGACAATCCGGAGAGAGACCTGCAACAAGTCGTACCCCGCAGTGGTAAGCAAACTGCAGCGTTTTGTAACAAGTTGGAATCTATAAACACAAATGCCAGTAGCAAAAGCTGTCCAAGTAACAGCATACAACATAATCAAAAAGGATCTCCATCTCGAAATGAGGCCAACAGGGCATAACTCACCAAAATAAAGCATCCAGTTATAACTCCTGTTCAATCGTGGCATACATCAAGCAGCTGGAGAATGAAACGAGTATTCATGCTATTCCATATGAAGACATATTGGTGAAGTCGACAGATGTATTGCCCATGGATTTCTGTGTGATTGGACTGTGGAAACTGGCGTTGAGAAACCATAGTCCTCGCACACTAGATGTGTTATGAAGTGAAGGACATGGCATCCTTACGATAGAGCTTTTTGAAATGTAAATTATGCTGTAGGATTATTGCCAAGATGCATGGTCGTGAGATAGAGAATAACTGGACGTGGCGGCATGGAATGTAACTGTGGCGACGATCCAAAATTGTTTTAATATAAAATATTCAACCATCTCTCTCTCTCTCTCTCTCTGTGTATATATATATATGTATATAGTTTATCTAATTATATTTGAAAGACAAGATATTTTGCAAAATATATTTTGTGATTAGAATATATTTTCAGCTAATTTTAACTTTAGTGTTATATTAACATACAATGGCTGCCCGATTTATTAGAACCTGTGTATCCTTTATAGAGTTTGGCCTGATCTGAGCTTCACATGCAAATTAGGTTGATCATACGACGTGTCAAGTGATTCTCCCTACAGGACTATATACGACTGGGACAAGCACAATAGTGCCCGATAGTGGGTGAACGACTAGCAGGCACTACAGAGGCCAAGACAGTTTCGTTAGTAGGGTGCACCAAAACATTGTTATTCGAGTTTATCATCAAGACGAATGGAAAATAAAATGTTTGTCGGGAGGGGTCATTTTGGCCGCAGTCTATACATAGTTACAGAAAGAGGAGAAAGGTAAGTAGATAGGTTTTTAAATCCAACTGTTATCAAACAATAGACTAACTGACAACGATATTCAATGTAGGGTAATCCATATCCATCTCCAGCTATATACTAAGAAGAAAATTGTATTAAATGGACTATGGAAGTAGGAGACTATTGATCTCAGTTATCAACAAGAAAAAACGCTTTGAGTTGTGTAAAAAGTGCCTTAATAAGGACTAGGGAAACGTTAAATGGTTGGACGAGTCATGCTTTATCTTTTTTGTACAGATGGGGGAAGGCAGATTTGGAGAAAGACACACGAATCACCCGATCCTTCCTGTGTGGTCCCAACTTTCCAGGTCTCTGATATGAGACATTGTTTGGGGCGTGTTATCCTGGCTTACCCTGGGTCTCTTTAAAAGGCAGACTTATGTCACAGCTTACTTCAGCATCAATTTTTGATAAAGTGCATTCAACAATGCTTCATGTGAACCCTGATAGGAATGGCTACTTCCAGGATGAAAAGTCTCACACTTACCGTACATAAATTGTGCATGGATGGTTTGAGAAACCAAAATCCTCGGATCTCAATCCATTTGAACATCTGTGGTATGAGCTTGAAAAACGGATTCGTCATCACAATCTCCTGCTTTCTTCGATCCATTAATTGCGTATAATGTCAATGACTGAATGGGGTAAACCCCAGAACAGCTTTAGTGCCTTGTAGATTCTATACCATGCAGCGTATTGGCTGTTATTGGTGGCCTAATCCGTTATTAGGTATAGGCTCGAGTAAAGTGGTCAGATGGAATAAGTTCCGATGCTTTGTCAAAATTACTGTTTTTATATGTTAAACAATCAAGTTAAGACTTACACGTGTTAAATTTGTTTAACGTAGTATGTGGATGATCTTACCGTAACCTTCAACGCGCAGTTCTGACTTGTAATACTACCTGTTGATATTAGTAAAATTCAACAAACTTGCTTGAAAGAAACGTGTTTGAAAAAAATACAAAATTAGTACTACTTACAGCAAAACTTTATCAGAAGTTTGCTACTAACAGGAAAACAAAAGTTAAAACAGGAAGAGAAAATGAATTGGAATCTTCAACCTGTGTGGTGTCTTATCGGTTCTTGGACTAAATGGTTGTGCCAGAGACACGTAGAATTCAGATATAGTCGTCTCTAATATTTAACTACTGATCAGAGGGAATGCAGCCAGCCAGGAATACTCCCCCCCCCCCCCACAGAACGGCTCTGTCCTGCTCTTGGAAGCTAATAACGGGATTGAATGAACAATTATAACGCGTCCAAAACTGAATGTGCGAAGTATGGTAAGTAGCTTCACATCTCGAACCCTAGACTTTTCGATCATTCGATATTCTAACCAGTAGGCCACGCCCACAGAAGTTTAATCACATTTTTAATTTTTCGCTATTTGTAAATGTAGTGAAACAAATTAATGATTTTTGTAGAATGTGTGTATAAAATTCGAAATGCTTATATCAAAAGCAAAAGTCGGTGTAACCAACATCACGATATATATATATATCGTGATGTTGGAATATCAATGTTTGGTCTTGCATTTGTTCAAATGAAAACTTTTGAAATTATTCCATAGTGTGGAATCATTGCAAAAGTACAAGAAGAAAGAATCGCAAAGAATAAATTTCGTGTCAATCTCTACAAATCACATGTAAAGAGTAGCCTAACTGGGGAAGCATTCATAGGAATTCTTCGTCTACATGCAAAGCCACTACAAGAACATTAAAGCATCTCTAGACAGCAACAAAAAGTGTAGTAACTTTCTAACATTAAATCTAATCGCTCCATTTTTGTAATTCTATTTAGTTGTGTATTTCTGCTATACTGCCAATTGTCAAACATGTTTCAGATTTATAGCTTAAGGGGAGAGAAGTTGGCTATCACATCGACTGTAAAACTACTCTTCTTCATAACTGTAGGCTCTGCACGTTTTTCCTTAAAATAAGATAAAATTTTCTGAAGTATTCAGACTTCAGGCCCTACTCGAATATTAACGTCACGAACGTAACTTGTCTCCGTCAATTACAGAACTGAACAAATATACTAAATTCGATATATCACATACGTACGAATAACTCGAAGAAACGCACTAGTATAAAAAGAATCATCTATGTAAAAAAATTTTACAGTGGAAATCAATAATTTTGTTTGAAATGGAACTAAGTTTTTAACTATTATGCTTTAGACGTACAGTGTGAACTTTGTCTTGTATAATTTCTAGGAGCTGAAATTATATGGAAACAAAATCCTTTAAAACTCGGGTAGTATTTGAAAATCTTCATCGTTGGTTAAATTAAAGCCAAAGTTTCACCAAATGAATGAAGAAAAAACAGTTACTCAATTAACATAAATATTAAATATTCGTACAGATTTTAAGGTCAATAATTGTAAAATAAATGTAGTTAAAAAAATTAACAAAAATTTTTGTTTTGGGAACCCAAAATTTTCAAATCTAGTTAAGAAATTATGGGGGCAATTCACATAATCTAATATGTAAGTTTTTATTTACATTCTTATGTTAAAACACAGGCTACCAAATCACTTAAGAAAGGTTCGATTGAACATACTTGTTTAATTCCAATGATTAGATTATTCATGTAAATAACTTGTAAAATTATATAAATTTGCCAAATTTTACATAAACCGTAAGCCTTAAGGTTTCGATCTAGGCAATTTGACAGAACGCTCTAACACCATTATAATTGTTATATATTAATAGCCCCCTAGTGGCTCATCGGTAAGTCTAAAGGCTTATTACGCTAAAAACCTGGTTTGAATACCCGTAGTGGGCACAGCACAGATAGCCCATTGTGTAACTTTATACTTAAAAACAAATAAACATGCACGTTTTAAAACCTAGAACCCTTAATTTTTACTGGGCTTTTGTGTTTTATGCTTTAGATGTACTACACATTTTGGGATAACATGTGCGTCTATAAATAAATTAGTTTTTAATGACAAAATATATTTATACTAAACATTAGACGCCATATAAGTAGTTTAAGACTAATCAAAGCCACATGACAGTAAAATCGACAAATATGCTTATTTTTAATAGTTTTAAGTGTTTTTATAAAACATACATTTAATAGAAAAAAGAACAAGTATGATTAAAAAGCTCTGTCATGCCACCTTGTTATATTATGTTTTGTTTCTTAAGGTGAATAAGCTAATATAACAAGGTGGCATGACAGAGGTTTTGTTTCTTAAGGTGAATAAGCTAATATAACAAGGTGGCATGACAGATGTTTTGTTTCTTAAGGTGAATAAGCTAATATAACAAGGTGGCATGACAGAGGTTTTGTTTCTTAAAGTGAATTTACATATTTTCATCCAGGGAATCTTTCAGTTCTATTTTGCAATGAGAGAGGAAAATGATGTGTGTACTCAAGAAGAGACAACAATTAAAGAAATAGACCGTTCATATGAATTATATTTTATATTACTGATTTAACTTGGCTGATGAGAACTGTTTCTGCTCGGATGTGCAGTTGTCAATTGGTGTTGTATTTTTTAACAACTGAAATATTTTTAAATTACACCTGTACACCGTATTTGATCCGTGGTATTAGAAGCTGAACAAAAATACTCATGTAGAACTGATAGTTTCATTACGTTGAAACACACACAAAAAAGTATGAATGATGGTGTCTACAAGTTGAAGCATACGCAGATACATAAAAATATGGTTCCTGGAGGCTCTAACGTAAAAGTAGGAGATTGATTGTACCTGTGAGTTTAAACACGAAAGTATATAATGTTATATGCATCTGGACATTGGAAGTTATCATTATACAATAATTGTCTTTGGAGCTTGAAAATAACAACAGTGTTAGCCCTTAGCACTAACGAATGTTTGATAGCTTGTGCTATTCGATATATGCATAATTTTTTAACAGTTGCTTATAAAAGACAGTTAGGTACCAAACTTGAGCCTTAATTACAAACGGCATCCTTGAGTGAAACAAATTTACCCCCAACCTCTGGACAGTGTGATCTAAATACCCTATTACTTGGGTTCTCGCACTTGCATAACAGCGTATAAGATTCATTATTGTTTGAAGTTGGAAAAAGGCAGAAGGGGCGAGTGGTTGTTTTTGGAGATCAAAGCTTATCTCTAGAGAAAATTAATAATTTTTGAAGGTTGGATTATAATATTATGCAACACTGGTGGTCTCTAGAGATTGGAACACAACAGTATATAAGACTGTTGATATCTAGAGATTGAAGCACAACAGCAGATAAAAAAGTTTCTGAAGTCAGATCATAACAGTGCGTAAGATTGATCGTCTCTGGTGACTTCGTTAAAATACTATATTATACTTACGTTGTGACAGCCTGTTTTTATACGTTTCCCTTTCTGTCTCAGCAATGTACTTATGATTGCCAGCATCATATTATTATTTACCGATATTGCTTCAGATACGCAGTAAAACAGAAAAACATATATTGTTTCTAGACGGGCAACACCAATCACAGGATATTGGCACGAGCATTCTACACTTTATCATTGACACACAAAGGATCTAGTAATCAGAGTATTATATTGGCTGGCTGTAAATAGACTTATAATATACTGGGCAACATCATCTTCCCTTGGAAAAAAGAAGGGAGGAGGCTAATAAAGTAATTTATTTACAATTTAGGAATCCCATAAAAAATGTAGGAAAGCAGGGTTGCTGGGAAGTCAGATATGAGTCTGGAAATAGACAATGAGCCAACTGTGAAGGATCGTGGTTGGAGTATTACTTTGTGGGCTGCAGTCTGTGCTATGGACGTGTGACCTACTTGTGAAGTGAGTATCCACCTAAGTAAACATGTCCCAGGTGTAAAACTAAATAATTTTAGTCAGTGGATCAATGAGTTCTTCGAGCAAGATAATTATAGCCCCTACTAAAATAAAATATTTGTGACCTATACCTGTATTAAAGTAGCAATAACAATGTTTTGGAATGACCCACCCACAGTCTGAATCTTAAAACTTTGAGATCATAGTTTAAGTCGAAAGATTAAATAACAATTTTTGTTTTGAAACAGCTACAGAGATAACTGAATCAGAAACCTGTTTAAACATAGCTGACAACATGCCTACTTAAAAAGAGCAGCAGTTATTCAAGCCGAGTATGATGTGAAACCACAGTTGAACAAATACTGATCACTGAGATCCCTAAGCCTTATATGACTATACGTCTTGTTGCTTTTGACAGATTATTTATGTGTATTGAAAGAAAGTATGTTCATGTGTGTACGTATAGTTGATATACGCCGTGAATTTAATTTATTCCTTCTTCACATTGTTATTTGTGGCAATAAAGCTCTATGCCAAATAATATATATATATACATGCTACTTGCTCATCTGTAAAATATTATTACCAGTTGGTATTACTTTACACATATGTACATATAACCGTACTAGATTTGTGTGAATTATGATACTATATAGACTTCCACTTACTGAAACGCTTTTTAAACATTCACTCAAATAAGTTTTAATGAACGAAAGATCATAAACATTATTTGTACGTTCCTTCATAAAGCGATTCTATTATTGAAATAATTATGGAAACGCACAGATTATACTCGTAAAATTTAACAATAGCACAATACACTAATAAAAAAAGAGTTAATAAATTGTACAATGCACTAGTATTTTGTATTTGCGTTAAATAAAGTAAGACACTTTGGTTTTATGCTACCATACGTTTTGATCAATGCATGATTGTGAAACATAGTTTTGAATGTCCTTTATTACTTTCGACAATTCAGTTAAGTTGATTGGTTGAAATTTGGCATTCTCAGTTTCCATATGAGCACATACAATGTTAATAATGTACAGGTCAAGCTGTGGCTACAGTTTGCAATCAGCCTCTTTTTTTTTTAGGTATCATTTCACTTCATTTGCTGTATGCTTGCCATCACTGTATTGCTGAAAGGGAAATGTCTGCTCAACAGGTCTTGTTTCTGAGGGAATTACATGATTGATAAAAACGATCGTTCATGTCAGCCGTAAGGGTACCATCAATTTTACGCAGATCTTCAACACTACTAGCTGAGATGCAGTTCACAACCGTTTTGATCACCCATAATGCTTTACTTCGGATGATGTTCGTTGACTGCTTTACCATTTTCTTCTATGCCACCAAACAATTAAAAACTTGATCCATCTATAAAGAGCATCTAGCTCCAATTATGCTCATCTCATTTTTTGAAGTATAATGCCCATTTCAGTCTTTTGGTTTGGTTATCTCTCCTAAGCAGTGGTTTTGAACTGCTACGTATCCATTGAGGCCACTTTATGTTAACGTATGTGTTACTGCTCTGGAAGTAACATTCACACATGTATTTACGTGTACTCTCTTAGAATGCTACGTATCATGTAAAGAGCATATACTGAGTTACTTTTTGAGGAGTTCAGGTCTTCTCCCTTGATTGCTTCTATTACCATTATTCACCTCAATCTGTTGCATGAAATAGCTTTCACCAGTCAAAGCTTTGATTCTTATACATTTGTCATACTACTTTTCTTTCCTGGGAACCATGAGTGCATTCACCACACTTCTGCTGGGAATAGTATGATTGGCTGTACTTTTATAGTCATAATTTTGACGTGGCATTGTCTGATTGGTTGGGTGACAGACAGTCTTAGGGTAAAGTATCAGCACATAACTGTACTCTAGGGCAGGTAATTTTTACTGAATAGAGGGAGAACAATCCTCTAATATGTGCAATGGAAAACCAAGGAATATGAATAGACTTGGGACATCAGGACCATCAATAAAAAGACTTGTAACAAGTTGTACCCCAGCTGTGTAAAGCAAAATGCAGCATCTTATAACACGTGAGAATCCACGAACAAAATGGTCAGTGGAAAAAGCTGTCCATGTGCCTCAGGCAAAAATACACGACGTAATCTCGCTTTCAAAATAGAGTATACCAACAGGGTCTAGGTTCGCCAAAAGTAAGACTTCCAGCCATACTTCCCGTTCAATTGTCGCATGCTTCAAGCAGCTGGCGATTGAAACAAGCATTTATGCTATTTGTAAATACAAACACATACTGGTCAAGTTGCTAGGCATAGTGTCTATGGATTTCTGTGTGATCAGACTATTGAACGAACGCTGGGAAACTGTACAGTAGACTGATTGTGGAAACCATGCAGTGATGATGTGTATGATTTAAACATAACAGCCTTACGACGGAGCCTTTAGCATAGGAAACTTTGCTGCAAAGTTATTGTCAAGATGCACGGTCATCAAATAGAGTATGACCGATGACCAGACATAGAAGCATTGACTGTAACCAGGTGGTGAGGCTCCAAAGTCATTTTAATATAACATCTTAAACCTCTTTATGCCAATTTTAATCGCTGTTTCCCTAATTATGTTTGATACTGTATATTTAAAAAATATCTGAACAAGAATGATGTCTCCCAGTGGCTCAGCAGTAAGTCTGAAGGGTCATGACGCTAAAAATCAGCGCAGCTCATTGCGTAACTTTATGCTTAACAATAAAACAAACAAACAAGAATGATTAGAGAACTATGAAGTTTAAATTCAGCTATTAAAAATACAAATTAAATATTTTGTACCTTTTTCACTGTTTCATTTATTTGGAATGAAATTATACTATCCTCAAACTAGATTTAAGAAAGTTTAATTTTCTTTTCGTTTGTTTATCTGTTTTATGATATATACTCAAAGTTGTTAAAGGCCTATCTATGAGAAGGAAGAAAGCAAGTCAACAACACCCGCTGTCAATTCTTGTGTGATTTTACCACCACCCATATGACGCACTTACGGCCACAGAGTGCGGAGCATGGTTTTTTTTCAGTAACAAGACGTGAACGATGTACACGCAGATTCATAGTTTGGCACACTAACCATTGGGCCATGCTCGACCCAAAGAAGTTTAAATTGAAACAGTATAACAAATTTCAAATGCACTACATCAGACTACTCATTATATATTAAACATGGTTACCACGTAAAGATACTTATTACTTTTAAATAGATTCCAAAGCAATGCTCTTCACTATCTTCGGCTGTTGCTACATTCTAAACACTTTCCAGTCCAGACTCTTTATTATATTCTGGCTGTTGCTAAGCTAGGCTTTGTACATTATGTCTAAATAGTTACCAGTTTAGACTCTTTATTATATTTTGCTATTGCTGAGCTAGGTTCTGTATATTACCTCTAAACAGTTACCAGTCCAGGATCTTTATTAGTTTTGGATGTTATTATTGTCAGTAAATGCTGTCAGGTTTCGAGTATTTATTACGTTTTTAGATGCTTCATTATCTTGAAAGCAGCTCTCAAGTCAGGATTTTTATCAAATTCAGATGCCCCCCAGTGACACAGCGGTATGTCTGCGGACTTACAACGCCCCGTAGTGGGCAGAGCACAGATAGCCCATTGTGCATAACTACAAACAAACAAACAAATTCAGATAACAAATATTTTGCACCCAGAGACAAGAAGTAAAGTCAGTTTCAGATTACTTGATTTAATATTTCCTGTGTGGTGGTAGAAATTTTGAAATTTTGCATGTAGAAACTGATCCGATATACGATTCCAACCCTAATTCCTTAAAACTGTTTAATGTATTTGGTTTGGGATACTTATCCATCTCTATTCACTTCCAAACAATCATTTTAAATATAACGATTTGAAAAAAATATGAAACTATTCACGAAGCTTGAAAATGAAAAATAATATTTTGAATTTATATTTACAGAACAGTTGATAGTTTTATTAGAGTTTTTTACCAATTATTTTAAAGTCACCCAAGTAGAATGTATTCAATCAGATATTTTGAATGCAAATATGCAATTTTTTCCTCTCTCTCTCTCTCTATATATATATATATATGTATGCATAACCCGCATTAAAGAATTAAACACTGTAACTCATTCCTTTATGCAATATTAGCATAGACGAGAGAACTTTCGTATGTTGCATGAGATATAAGCTTGAACGAACGTATAGACAACGTTTTCCTTGATCTGGAAATAAAATAGTATCCTATATAGATTTAATTATATCCCTTTTCCTCTATCAAACAAACTAGGTTTATACTCAATCAACCCTAATTCTTTTATTGCATGGTTTCTACATTACACGATTCAAGTTATAACTTAGAAAGCGTTTTCATATGATGAACTCGTAGCGTGTTTGTCGACAAAAATGTAATTTTGTTAATCTTATTTCGAGGGCTCAAGTACAAATTACATAACATTTTTCTTTCTTTTTTTTTCGACAAGAAAACTTTGTAAAATAATAAACCAAAACTGAGTCATCCATTCCCTGCGTGTCCTTTTTAAGATAGCTGTAATTCAACTGTATATTCTTCAAAAAAAAACTCGGATAAATGATCAAGTGGAAGAAAGGATCAAAAGTGAAATCAATATTACTCACTCAGCAGTTTATCAACCTTAACAACTACACACGCCAGATCCTTTTCTGTTTATTTATTATTAACCCAGTATTTCACAAATGTTTTTTGTTTCATTATCCATAACCTGCGTGTAATTGTGATACATCTTTCCATTCATCCATCAAAAGTTTCAAGTAAAGAGAAATGCAACAGTTTCATCAAGAAGGATTCGGAATTTTCAACCTGAACGGAGCCTTATCCAACAAATGGGCTAAGCGACCAAAACAGAAATCTCAAGATTCGGGCATGTTCGTAATTTAGAACAGCTGATCAGAAGGAAAGCAACCAGCCAGTAGCACCGAACCCTAGGCAGTGGGATTAACTATTGCAGTTATAGCGGCTCTACAGCTAATAGTGCGATGTTTTTTCATTGGCGTATCGCGGGGACAGCTTTAGACCTTTCGATCAGCAGCCCGGCACACTTATCAACTAGGCAACCCTGACCATACAGGGATGCAACTCCAATAATGTTCGACTGTTAAATATCTAAACAAAGTAGTTTTAATGCTACAGAGCACGTCGTTTCAGGATTTAGTACATCAGCACATTGTATCGAATACTTTATTTTACAACTTTAGGAAATACCGATGTGAAGATTATTATAGCAATCAACCAATAAAACTGGTTTAAATCTCCACATTGTATAACAATATTTAGAAATATAAGCCACATACATTGTAAGGTCACAGAAAGTGTCTTTTGCTATTAACATATTTATTACAATAACCTGCGTGAGCACAGCAAAAGAAATATTCATAAAATTTTAGACTTGTATATTTTATGATTAATTGTTACTTTCGTATACCAATATTGTAAAATACGTTTACTTTTGTAGCTGTTATTTCAAGTTCAGTTATCGTCACAAAACGGAATTCAACAATGAGTTAATACAATATAAAATATGTAAAGGGCTTTTATGCTCTAAATGCTTTAAGAATATAATTAGCTTTATTTGTTTGTGGTTAAGCACAAAGCTACATAATATGCTAACTATGCTGTGCATACCACGGGTATCGAAACTCTGTTTTTAGAGTTATAAGTCTTCAGACTCATCTCTGAGTCACTGGGGGCATTAAATAAAGTAAATATACGTACAGAGTCCAGAAAATATAATCCAACTAAATAACGCTTTGTGAATGGATAAACCATTCTTTACTAGTTGATGTATGGCAAGAATTTATAATTAGTTAGCATCATATCAGTTAGTAACGCGTTGAGCTCAGTTTTTATTAAAATGAGATGTGAAGAATTGCCATACATTCACATGGCCTTTTATTTGTTGACTGTTGCGCAGAGAGAATCAATACTAATATTGAAAAAAATAAAATAAAACTCACAGCATTTGTTCTGCTCACTTGTGTCCTCCAGTGGGTTTGTTTGTTTTGAATTTTGCGCAAAGCTACACGAGGGCTATCTGCGCTAGCCGTCCCTAATTTAGCAGTGTAAGACTAGAGGGAAGGCAGCTAGTCATCACCACCCACCGACACTATTCGTTGGTAAAAGAGTAGCCCAAGAGTTGGGCGTTATAATGTGACGGTCAATCCCTACAATTGTAGTGTTCGGCTATTAGTGATTTCTTCTTCAGATTTGGTATGCCATACGAACTGCATTCAGATCAAGGCCGTAACTTTGAATAAGCTGTGTTCCATGAATGGTGCAAGTTGTTTGGCATACGAAAGACCAGAACAACGCCACTTCACCCACAGTCTGATGAGATGGTAGAAAAGTACAGCTGAACACTGGGACAGGAATTGGCAAAGTTTTGTAATAGCCACCAAGATGACTGGGATGTTTTACTCCCTCCACTGTTGATGGACTATAGAACAGCAGAGCATGAAGCCACTGGATACACTCCAGCAAAGTTGATGTTTGGTCGGAAACTTCGGTTGCCAGTGGATCTGTTTACAGGACGACCACCTTGTGAAGAGTTGCCTGAAAATGTGTCAGAGTTTCTGAAAGTTTTATCGGAAAGGATGGATGATATTCACCATCAAGTGCATTCAAACTTGAAAACATCTGCTGATTCCATGAAGCTATGTTATGATAAGAGATCTACTGAAGTCAGCTTTGTACCAGGAGACAAGGTGTGGTTGTATAATCTCAGGAAGACCAAAGTTGTCTTCTCCATGGGAAGGCCCATATGACATAGTGGATCGTCTCTCAGACGTGCCTTTCCGAATAAAATGTGGTCGGCGAGGCAAGCCAAAGGTGGTGCATGCCAACAGGCTTTAGCATTATCACAGTCCAGGATATTTCAGTTGGGACGAAGTGAACAACGGAACAAAAGATGCCACTGAAGACATGTCACCTGGAAAAGCCACTGTCGAAGAAGAAATTCTACTCGGTGTTTACAAGGAAAACAGTGAAGCCCTTGATGAAGTTACTACCACTGATGTGACTCTTACCGATGATAGGACAATTCCCGATGGAGCAGATGAACCTCACATGAAGCAGAAGCCAACGAGACGGAGACCAGTATGGAAGAAGATACGTCCCGTAAAATTAAGAGACTTGGTTGAATTTTAATTTTGTGTTTGTAGTGTTTGTAAATTATGTACATTCAATTAAGTTATTGTTAATTATCTATTGGTTTAATGTAAGTGGCTATTGTTCGGGACGAACAATATTAAGGAAGGGGCAGTGTTACGACAGAGGAAGTCACGTGACGCTAGAAACACGTCATGAGATTCTAGAAGGTTCATGTCTGTTCGTGGCAACTCTAGTCTTTTCTATGCGCTCTCTATTCTTGTATATAAGCGCGCCAGATAAAGCGAGACTATTAATCGGAATTGGAATTGCAGACAAGCGGAGACAGAGATGGAGAGTTGAGTCAAGCGCGGTAGTGACCGTAAATAAAGTGCGTGAATCGTTGTGAATTATAGCGTGTGTTAAGTTAAAGTGACTGTGGAAATTAAGTGTATTGCAAAGTTGTATTGAGAAAGAATAAACTAGTTTTATTTAAGAAAGGACTTGTATCGCTAAAATTTCATCCGAAAGAAATTATACGGGAAATTAACAAACGAACACAGAGACATAACAATACTCTCTTTAAAAATACCTACATTTGGAAAGAAGATGTACTAACGTTCGAGAATTAGGAATTTTGATTGAAAATACCTATTTCTTGAAACCCTTCTATTATTTGTATATTCGTTTTCAAAAAGTAATAACCAGATTAGCCGAATATTTAAGACAAAATAAGGGATAAATAAGTTTTAATGAAAATATTTCTATTTTGAAAAATCTGAGTTAAAGGCATCTTTTCCAGTCGACTAAAGTGACCGAAAATTTTCAATCAACTGTAGAAAAATGCTAAGGATATTTTGACAAAAACATATTTTTTTCAAACACGTTAAAAAGAGTGTAATTTATAGGCAAATGTATCGTTGAATATCCGATTGTGTTTATCTCTTAGAAAAATTACAGTCCGTAGCATTCGGACTTAGTGATGGAAAATGTTATAACACTTCTAGAGCTAAAGAAGTAATTTGTCCTTATCCAGCACATAAACTCTCTCGGCCCGGCATGGCCAGGTGGATAAGGCGCTCGACTCACAATCTGAGGGTCGCGGGTTCGAATCCGCATCCCACCAAACATGCTCGCCCTTTCAGCCGTGCGCTTCCTGATTTGGTATTGCCATATGCCTCAGGCC
>NW_013665660.1:142842-150169 GCF_000517525.1 Limulus polyphemus
GTTTGGTGTGACGAGGATTCGAACCCGCGACCCTTAGATTGCGAGTCGAGTGCCTTAACCACCTGGCCATGCCGGGCCTATCTCAAATGGATTGTGGGATTTAGATTTTTATCTTCAAACGTCAAAGAATGCAAAAACAAAATATTTAATATTAATTATTATTGAGCATTTTAGTATAAAAAAGATGAAAAAGAATAACCGTTACGTTCTCAAGTAAAGTATATACAATGATCAAAAAGATTGAGAGACAATCGAAATTTTCTATTTTCTAGCTATACAAGACAAAAATAGTGTTATTAAATAATGTCAGTTGCATCCCTGACGTAATGTTTTGTGTGGAACAAGTATCAAGTTGTTGGTTATATAATCTTATATAACACTTTCCGGCGATATATTAAAGTGACGAAAATACACACTGTGTAAAGATATCTAGATTAATAGTGAAACATGCCGGGACCCGAGCAAAGACATTTGGACATTTATATGATGTTTAGAGCAGTAAGTCGACAGTTATTTGACAAAATAGGGTCGACGCAACTAACTTCTTAACTGAATTTACAGTTTAGAAAAGCAAACGGTCAGAAATAGGCTTTATAAGATTGACCTTTATGCCAGACAACCAGTGGTATGTGTTCCTCTAACCCATTGCCGCTAAACTAAACATCCTTCCCTCTCGTCAGTGGTATCAACAGCATGTGGATTAGTCAAGCGACAATATGTTCACAACCGAATCATGCCTCACATATACACATTCTGAGAGTGATTGGGACCAGATTCAACCCAAATTTCCTGGAGGTGAGATATGCATATGGCGGTGGTAGCATAATAATCTTGTCAGGGATTAATTAACCCTTATTCACTACGAGATAACGTCACAAATGTAATACGACATAAGCCAGCTAGAATCCTGTTCAAGTGTCTAAAAACTACTTGGAAGAAAAACTTGTTCAAGTGGATGGATTGTTTACCAGCATGTACATTATATTTGAATCCATTGAGAACTCTGGAAATACGTTTGGCAGCTCATTATTTATCTTCGAGCAGCGTTTATGAAATAGAAGCAACTCTGATGGAGAGTTAGCCATATTATTACAGCAACTCATTGAGTCACTGATTGTAACTATGATCATCAGTGTACAACTTGCATAAGTGATGAACATATCCCCTTATTAACAAGCATCTTCTGATCAGTTATTGGTTTTAAAAGTGTATATAAAACAGGGGTGCCATGGACATTTTTAATAACACTCTTTTTGCCCAGTCACGCCTTCCAGTGGCACAGCTATATGTCTGCGGAGTTACAACGCTAGAAACCGGGTTTCGATACTCGTGGTGGGCAGAGCACAGGTAATTCATTGTGTAGCTTTGTGCTTAACTTCAAACAAATATATATATACAAAATATGCCCTTCGATTATCCCTTATTATATACATATATAGTAAATATAGCTAAAATATTTTTACTGGTAATTTTTGAGATATTTCTGTTTTGTTTTTTTAGAATTTATATGGAAAAATGTCGTTTCACTCTAACTCGCATTATGTACGTTTTATTTAAATACTTGTTCTAATAATGCGGCGAATTTGATAAAAGGACATATTTTGTTAATCTAAAAGTAAATGTATCGAAAATATGAAAATAAACATAAACGATGTCGATACCTTCAACATTCTATAACAGTAAGCGTATTAAAATATGCTGTAATTTTTTTATTATTTAATTGAAATGATTTAAAGGGAAAACCTTTGGCAACAAAATCAGGAAACAAATAATCATCGTTAGCTTTTTTCAATTATTTACTCATGTACGTTAAAGCACTTAATATTTTCCTTATTTATAAAATACAGATAAACACAAAGAAAATAAAAATATCTTAATATTTAATAGAACACGTGCAAGTGTTAAGAACTTACGAAATTTCTCCAAACGGTGAGAAAGCTTCTCTAAGCTGTGTTGTCTCAATTTCTGGACTCAAGTCTCCTACAAAAATATGGTGGTGTTCTAGCAGGAAGAAAGAATGAAACAAAGTTTGTTTTTTACTTCTGGTTGTGAATGAGATTTATGATAAAATTAATAATGGTTGTGTATCTAAGATCAAACAATTTTACGTATATTCAAATTAAACAACTAAACAAGGATTTGATTATGGAAATTGGAAACTACTTAAGAAATAAGGAGGAGTGGTGTGATTTGGATATGACAACCTTATAATGGCTCTATTTGTAATGAAAATTGCACTGTAGGGCTATTATCAAGATGCACAGCTGTCAGGTAGACCATTACTGGACGTGGCGACATGGAAAGGTTCCAAAATAGTTTTAATATAACATACTTAACCTCTGCGTCCTTTATTGTTTGGTCAATTATAATTACTCTCCTCGCTCTTCTAAAGTCTATATAGCAATTTCATATTGCTATGTTGTGCAGACAGTGGTGATTACATAAACTAGTTGATCTTTCAGAAACCTTTTTATAGCTAACTTGTATACAAACTGATAGTGTGTCCAAATCTTGCCAGTACGAGTCTAAACACAGTTAAATGAGTTACCATTCTTCCACATGTTTGTGCTGTTTCCTACGTCAAAATCCTCCATCGCTATCAGCAAGAAAAATCGTACATATTTTTACACAAACATAAATGAAATTGGAGCAATCACCAAAATAAGAAACCTGAAGGTAAAATGGGGACGCTATCTTACCAGGACACTTGAAACATGCACATAACTAAGGAATATATATTCCTCGAATTGTATTCAAGTGTAATTGTTATTATATTGTAATAAATATTTGTGTAATTAAGTTTCTGAACAAAAACAGAAACACCTGTCCAACAAAGGGGCAATAAAGTAGCACAGCATTGAGTGGTTTGAACAGGAATAATACACATTTTTCAATAACAAGATCTTCAATTCCCGAAGTCAAGTACAAAGTCTGATTTCTAATATACTCCATAATGATTCTATGGGACTAAGATGACCGAAGGCTTCTTCATGCTTGGTAAAATAGTTTGAATATATGAATTATTATTTTGAAATAACCCACCACCAGTCGGATAAAACTGCTGTAACCAAGATGAATCTCTCTTCTACACTCTTGCTTTGATTATCTGTTATCTTGCCTTTTAGGGCGATGAATGGATCAAGTCGATACCAAGAAAACACAGCGACTGTATAACAAAATTACCACTCTTTAGATTTAGAACTAAATATTTGAGGTATACGTTTCTTCTTCGGGCTGTATGCCCTCCTACATGCCCAATTCATGAGAGAATGGTAAATGCTAAATCATCTGATCAGACAGCTCTTTTCCCAATGATTTTCTCCCGAGCCCACAGTTTGAAGTAATTGGATTAATGCATGTCCACTTACTTCTCAAGATTAATAAATGGTTTTTGTAAGATCGCTCTAACACAGTATTCCAGATAAATGAGCTTCAGTCAGCTTCTTTACTTTGACACTAGTTGATAGTGTTAGTATTGAGCTTTGAGAATATTTTGGTTGCTCTATTGTGATCCTGTTTCCTTACATGATGTGGCTTAATATTAGGTAGTCTGAACAAAAACATAACTTTCTTGGCATAAACTCTTTTAAAGTTTTATGAATGACACTACAGAGTAACATTACCTCATAAGCATCAATCTCAATGAATATGTTTACAGATGTATTTGGCAGGCGGTCCCTACTGTCATCCCTCTGTTGGATCATTCAAAGATTATATGAACTCCGAAGCTAAAGCAGTAAAGGCATAGCTAGTCTTTATATACACGTATTCTAGACAACTGGGAATAAGATTGTTTATATCTCGCATTTTCAATGTGCAAGATTACATTACAGGTTCCGGTTTGCAGGCGTTTTCCTTTTAGTTCATCCTCAATAAATACATATTTATTGCAAATTTAATCCCTCATTTCACATGAAACAAATAAATAAATCAGTGAAGTCCATTTTATAAATGAATGAAATAAGTTTTAAATATGATGTTATTTTAGCTTAAAAAATATTACGTAGAACAGTTTTACTGCAAACTGGCACTGTTCTAGTATTCTACCATTGAACTAAATATGAATTTCAATATAATTATAACTTACAAATAAGAAACAAAGTGTCTATTTTAAACCTACTCTAGAATATTAGACTTAAGCAAAGATTCCTTTCAAAATGAAAATTGTGTTGAATGCTTATGCAATTAGGATATATTGTGAGTACAATATAAATACTCGATAACAACAGCAATCACCCATACTAAATCAACAGGGAATCCTCAGTAGCCGTGGCTGTGATTAGATCTCAAATCGGTCAAGAGATGGAGTTATGAGCTAAAAGTTTGTACTTGAAAAAAAACTCAGAGCCAATGTATGAGCCGTTATGCCTCGGCTAAAAATACGGTACACAGAAATGCAATTATTCCTGGAACTGCATAATTCTAAACATATTTTTGCTATAAGCAAATTTCGTTTTTGTACAATTTACATGTTAACAACAAGTGTATCAGCCTCAGCACAAACATTATTTCTAATTTGTCAAAGAATAATAATCTAAACTTCAATATTAAAGCTACCACATACAAAATTGCAGTTAAAAAATAAGTTCAAGCACTTATTTCACCATTTTAAAAAGATGTTGGAAGATTAGAAGAGAAGAACGTCTGGTAATTTTAAATCACGATTACAATCAAAACAGGTACGTATAAAGCATGTTGAAAAACGTAATAACTAAACATGTGTTTTAGATTATCAAGACCCAACGACTCAGCAATGTACAATATTACACAACTCCAACATTATCGCCCAACAAAAAACAGATTACAGAAGTAATTTATCTACACTACTTAAGATAATTAAAGGATAATTAAACTTTATCATAACATTTTACTATGAAAAGCACTATTATAAAATAACGATAATTAATCCCCCAGTCAACTTATTCCAAATCAGGCATCTGATGACCTGAAATGCGAATAACTTATCATTCAGCCTGTGTTTGTAAGTGAACATTTGGTAGAAGTAGCTTTACGTTCTTAACATTCACAACATTTCACTTCAATATGGAGTGTAGTCATTATGAACAGCAGCGGCAGCCTCGCACCGATGTTGCATGCTTAAAACCACTGTTGAGGAGGTCATTAACTATACCAGTTACTCTTCTGAAACAGCTGTTTCCAGGGTATCTGGAGTAACTTGAGTGAATGCGACGTATCTATACATGGTCGACGTAGAAAAGCAAAGTAATGAAGTCGACCACTCAGGTCAATCCTGTCTTCTTCATTACAAATGTCAATCAGTTCAGCATGGTGAGGGAACATTCATTAGGCTGAAGTCAGGACCAATTTCACTAGCATAAAGATGCACTAAGGTTCGTAGATTCGTAGATCGTGGTCCCTATAATGTGTGGCAATAATAATATTTTTAGGCAAGACATTTATTCGTTAGTTTTTTCAATTTAGCACAAAGGTACTCGAGGACTGTCTGTGCTAACTATCCCCAAGTTTGAAGTAACAGACTAGAAGGAAGACAAATAGTTAGTCAACTCCCTACCAGTTCTTGGGCTACTCTTGTCAGACCGAATAGAGGGATTTGACCATCTCTCTTATTATGCACCCATAGCCCCAAAATGCGAAACGCATTTTTTGTTTGGCTGTAATGGGTCATGAACCAATGAATCTCAGATCCACAGTCCGGTACGCTAACCGGTGGGTCGCGCTCGGCTAATTACGCAAGACATAAAGACTGGTTCTTCCATCAATGTTTATTATTATACACATAATACTTCCACCACTGTCATTTACGTTAAGTTCCTTGTGTAATAGAAGTTATATCTGGTTCCAAGCTCTTCAAGTGAGTATATGCCTGTTATCTAGTTAGAGGATGAAACATGACACACCTACAATGAAGAATGTGTGTTCATTAGGCTTGTATTTAGCAACACTGCTCTTTGAACCATGCAGTGAACAGTTTTTTTAGGCTTGGCCACGGTTTCTGAACATTTTAAAACACTACCCTTTGTTTCACTTCAAAATGACAACTGAGACAAAATTAGACGAAATCACTATAGATACAAAGCTTGTTTGTTTGTTTTGAATTTCGCGCAAAGCTACACGAGTCGTCCCTAATTTAGCAGTGTAAGACTAGAGGGAAGGCAGCTAGTCATCACCACCCACCGCCAACTCTTGGGCTACTCTTTTACCAACGAATAGTGGGATTGACTGTCACATTATAACGCCCCCACGGCTGAAAGGGCGAGCATGTTTGGTGGTATGCGGATTCGAACCCGCGACCCTCAGATTGTGATTCAAGCGCCTTATCCACCTGGCCATGCCAGGCACAAAAAAAAGAAGGAAGGTAGTAGGACAAAGTACTGTTTAAAATTCCATTATTATATGAAAATCTTGCATACGAAAAAGTGTTCGATAGTTCAAATTTCGCAGCACCAAGACAAAAATATATTTGAGGATTTATTGTAAAACAACGAAATATGTGACAATTGGCTTCTTTGTAGATCATAACAGCGAAAATGTTAAAACACAAAACACTTGCCATAAACTTTCGTATCCATCTTTCATAAAATTTAAACTAAGGAAATGCCAATATTTGGAGATTTAATGAAGCTGGAAACTAGTTAGATTTGATTTTTTTTTCTATTTTTTGTGATTGCTTCACGCTTAGATTTTGATGAGGACCATTCATCATCAACAGTAAAGCTTCCAGAGCCAGTTTCATCAAACTTTTTTAATTATAATAATACGGTACAATTCAAGTCGCTGCTGCATAACTTACAACTTTTCGTCAATTTTATTACCAACTTATCCTAATACTAAAAAAAAAAACAATGACATTTTCTAGAGTCTGGAACACAAAATAGACAAATTTGCTCATGAAATAAAATACATAATTAGCTTTAAAATGGGAGGAATGTCTGTTTTATCATTTTTTTCAACATTTCGCGCAAAGCAAAACAAGGGCTATCTGTGAATAGCTATCCCTAATTTTGAATTTATAGACTAGAAGGAAGTTATCTAGTTGTTACGACAGCGGAAGTCACGCGACTCTGGGAGCATGCGCGCTGGAGTTTCTCGAAGGATCATGAATTTTCTTGGCAACTCTAGTTTGTTCCAGGCGCCCTCTTTTTTTTTAGTATATAAGCCCGGCAAATAAAGCCAGCGAAAAAAAGATAGAATTGCATAGATTGAAGAGATAGATAATTGTGTCAAGGGAACAGCAGGCACCGTAAGTAAAGTGTGTGAATCACTGTGATTTATAGCGTGTGTTGTTAAGTTTAAAGTGACTTTGGAAATTCTGTGTACTATAAAGTTGTATCAAGAAAGAATAAAC
>NW_013665660.1:151169-152122 GCF_000517525.1 Limulus polyphemus
TAACCACCTGGCCATGCCGGGCCGAATACAAAGCATGAACAATCATTTGAACTTCAGGTCTAATGACAAATAATTATATTATTTATTTATATAAGCACGAACTGGTGAAGGTGATGAGCATTTTTTCATAATAGTGATTTGTCTTTACTACGATTATATTACAAAATTTTCTATCATCCTATCTATTAATTGTTTTGTGTAGTGTGATGAAATTTAGCTTCGCTGATGGGCTATTAAAATTACGATGGGAAGACAGTGGGATTTGACAAGTTAACCGATAGCACAAATAATCTGTGAGCCCAAAAAAACCGAATCTCTTGCAACAAAAATGCCTCATTATTATAATCTCAACCAACGTCTTTCATATTTTATGTCTTTTTTTTTATTACAAATTATTTTCGACAATGAGAACCATTTTTTACTTGTTTTGCTATTATTAAGTTAGAAGAATGTGACATGTTTCTTGATTCACAAGTACCCAACCGTAAAGCTATGTTTTGAAATGAATAATTACAATATAGATCCAAAAAGCTTGTTGGTTCTTATAGCCTACACACACATATATATATATATATCAATTTTACCAAATAACAAATTTCAGGTTACAAGTACCCCTTTTTTTGTCCAACCACTTAACTCTAACAGATATATGGAAGTACTGCATTAATATATCTAGCAGATCTAATACGATTAATTCGCCATCTAGTGGCTTGGAATTCAAACAATACCATGATTGCTTTATTACTTGAAAATGCTTTCACGGATTATAAATATCATACATACAGACTGAAATTCACATTCTTCGTGTGCTCTTCCTAGTGGATAAAATAAATGCTTCTAGAAATAAATTTATCGTGAAAAACGTCTAATATTCGCCGATAACTGTTGTTGTTTTAGCGCAAAGTTAAACTATCTTCGGAGACGGCTTGAATGGGTAATGAAGAAAAACTGTA
>NW_013665660.1:152144-153989 GCF_000517525.1 Limulus polyphemus
TCTAAACTATCTTCGCTTTGTCCATCGCGGGGAATCGAACCTTGGATTTTAACTTTTTAAGTCCGTAGATTTACCGCTGACCCACCAGGGGACTTTCACCGACAGCCACTTTCTTGTGAAAAATCACCAGAAAGCAACAACAAACAATCTTTATAAAACCTTGATTTCATTTAAAGATATAATGAATGAATTTTACAAAATGTAAGCAAAACTCAAATGAGTAAATCAAGCATCTTTGTGTACCACAGAACGACAACAAAATCTTTATAGTGTAATGGGTGACTAACGATGAATTCTTTTCATTACTGTTAAAAATGAAAAGGACAGAAACTGCCTAAGGTCCAGCAAAACCAACTTACCTTCAGTAGTACCTTCGTCATGGTTTAATTAAAATTGAAATCTAATTCACACATACATATATTTAGTGCAGCTAGACATACATTTCACAATGATTTTCCAGGGTTGTTCCTATTACGCGCAGTTCCATTTCTGATTTATATTACAAAATAACAAAAATACTTGGTTATGAATAAAAATGGAGGAAAAGATTTTAATATGTCTACTATATGTTTGAAACGAACAGAAATACGGTCAATTAACATTTTAAGATTAGTTATACGACGAAAGAACGGAAACTATATACATACGTATTCCAAAGTTACAGTGTGAATTTACTAGGAAAAACAACCATAGAGTACTACCTGCTAGTTTCTTGGGGTCTGGTCGAATCTCACGGTTGGGCATTGATAGCATAACAGTGGCACCCATCTGACTGTAGCCCGGAGTGCCAGGACCCGAAGGTCCAAGTAAGAGAGGGAGTCTCATCACTCCTTGAACATTGTTACTTGCGGCTGACCCATGCAAGATGTTGCCGTTTGCTGGGCAACTGGACAACAATTCAGTTTCAAAGATATACATGAACACAGACAGAAAATTACACACAGTAGCTCCAACTAACACGCTTTAGAATGCTGTACGTGTGCGACGAGGTCCCTTGTCTACTAAGTCTCGAGCGTAGCTACGTGTATCATGTGGCGCGTGCTGTATCAATGATAGCCAGCAACGTACACAACGCGGCCTGAAATGCTGTAAGTTCGTCACTTTCCGTTATGGAGTAGGTATGTATGAATTATACAGTTGGCGCTGCTGGTAAGTCGAAACGGTTGCACGTGATTTTAACAGATGAGCAATCACATTAAACCGAGTCTGTTTAAGGGGAGTAACTAACACTCACTGTTTCACTTACAACAGACAAGTTGAGAAGGTAAAAAAAAAACAAGAGCAAAAACACTCAGCCGACAAAAACTAAATTAGATCAACGACAAAAAACTTCAAATAGACTTTTGTTTTTAAGCCTTAAACTTAAGCTGCTATTATTTATATAAGATAGTACTGTAGACCTGCAAAATGTGATTATCTGGTATCTTTACATAACTAGAACTAAATGACGTAATTAGACAAATTATTACAAGATTACTTTGTGAACAAAAATTTATTTATTAATGGGTGTTATGTTTCGGCCTTAAGCCTACTTCAGACACAACTGAATGGAACAGGGATGAAGATAATAACAACACGCGGCTTTTCGTCTTTACAGGTAATAAATGACACTATACTTCAATATTCGAGGATAATTCACCCTTCTTGAGAGAGCACAATAAAAAGTTTGTTTGTTTTTAATTCCGCGCAAAGCTACACGAGGGCTATCTCCGATAGCCGTCCCTAATTTAGCAGTGTAAGACTAGAGAGAAGGCAGCTAGTCATCACCCACCCACCGCCAACTCTTGGGCTGCTCTTTTACTAACGAATTGACCGTCACATTATAACGCCCTCACGGCCGAAAGG
>NW_013665660.1:154507-158318 GCF_000517525.1 Limulus polyphemus
GAACCCGCGACCCACAGATTGCGAGTCGAGCGCCCTAACCACCTGGCCATGCCGGGGTACATTAAAGAGAGTGTGGGAGTCAGGCGATATTTTGAGGATAAACATCATTTTTCTTCGTTAGTAATAATGTAGTAATTCATCTAAGATCCCACTTGCACCCATTTCACAATATGCATACCAAACTACTGAAAGATAAGCAAGGAAATCCGTGTTGTTATGAACGCCGTACAGATTTCATCTAATAAAGTTCGAATATGCAAGACCAATACTGGAAATGCATAATACAGAAACCAGGTTGTGTTCGTTTTGTATTCCATAAAGGCTATTTTTGCCATACAAGTTTGCACAGAAAATCCTCAGAGAGTTACAAAATTTTACACCGACTTTAGAATTAGAACAGTTACTGAACTGGATATAAACAATCTCGTTCAGTTAGAAGGTGACCTCTACGTAACTGAGTTTTCTAACGTTCCTTTGATAAAAATGATATAAAAATTACAGAATTGAATTAAAGTGGAGTTTTCATTATATCCACCAAATATTTAACTTTAAATCTGGACTTCTAACATACCCGTTAAAATTCTAACAATAAGCTGACGTTGTCAATATATTCATAGGGATTTTAGTCGTAAATTGGAGATGTCAATGTATATTATACAAAAGTTAAAGTTGACATATTTTAGTTATGACAAGACAATTCACTAATGTAATGTCAGTCACCCCTCTTAGTTCGTTTTGATGCAAACCAGACATTTTATGATCTGAAATATAACTAAAATTTCGAAGAGTCTTCTTTTCGTCTTTACAGGTGTCGAATGACACTACATTTCAATATCTTGTTCTGTGGTCACTGCAAACAGTAAAAGTAGTCTGGTACCTACGTTGCGTTCTGGAAACCAGACGTAAGGAACTGCTGTTTCCTTGACATCTCATCTGAAAGAAGTGTTCCAAAAAAATCATTTGAAGAGATGCGACGGTCTCCCAAGAGCATCACATACTTGCTTGATGGAATTGAAGTTCTGACGGCGAGAGTGTTTGCAACTCCAGTGGTTTAATCCCTTAACTTTCACGGAATATGTCGATCAGGTTAACACAATGGGGGCGGACGTAATCATCAATTAAGTTAAAGTCAAGACCGATTGTATCAGCATGTGCTAGCACAAACGGTCGTAGAATGTGATCCATATATCGAGTGGCATTAATAGTACTAGTCTGCAGGATTTACAAGCCAGTAGACTCATAAATACTAATTTTCATCCACACAGAACTTCTACTACTACCATATATGTCACATTCCTGTATGAAAATTGGTGGAATATAATGCCAGATTCTATCCAATTGAGTATAAGCTTGTTATCTGGCTGTAGAGTGAAGCAAAAACTCATCTTTAAAAATAATATTACTCCATTTATCTTTTGTTCAAAGAACTTTTCTTTGGGATCGTTAAACACGAGCTGTTTTGTGTGTAGCTGTGGGTCGAGTATACAGGTTGCAGATCTTGTGAAGTCTGTTTTTAACTGAATTTATAGATTGAAATGGGGCTTGGCCTGACCTGGTGGTTAGCGTGCTCAATTCACAATCTGCTGGTCGCAGAACTGAACATAAGTGAACTTTCAGCCGTGTTATAATATGACAATCAATCCCACTATTCGTTGGTAAAGAGAAGTCTAAGTGTTAGAGGTGGGTAATGTTGGCTTACTGCTTTCCCTCTAATCTATCACTTCTCAAATTAAGGATGGCTAGCGCAGATAACCCTCGAGTAGCGTTTCGCTACAAACAAACAAACATTAAAATGGAGCCCAACTGCGAAGGCGGAATATGATTCAGTCTCGGATTAGGTGCCTTACGATTTATAAGATCTAGAATGGTCATCTTCCTTTGTTGTATATGATGGTCTGCTTTCTAAGGTATCTAGACAACTGTATAACTAGATTGAAAGCAGTTCCACGTTCTGCTAATGACATTTTGAGATACTTATAGCCAATTAGCAGCAGCCTGCTTTGATTAGCCAATTTTCAATTGTTTGATGGCTCTCCACATGAACGAAACATCGAAATGTTTCATGGTTCATGAACAATTAGGAGCACTTTAAACTTCGTGAGCCGCTTCAAAGTGATAACTGAGATAAACTTCTGTGAGCCAATTATACATATAACGTAGGCTAAATGATCAGTTACTTGCATTTCACATCACATGACTAATCATCAAACGTTAGATCTGCATAACAATGTACTGAGTAGAGAGACTGAAAGTCGTTTTGCATTGTAACGTTCATGGCATTATATATTTCAATTATCCTTCAATTCCGTTCATCAATGTTGTAACTACAAATTGTCTTTGTCAATATGTACATCATATTTGTAGGTATTAATTGGGATTGTCAATATATTAATCGGACTTTTAATTACATATTTGTGACTCCTTAAACTTTACAATACTTGTAAGAGCTAGAATTCGAAAATGCCTAGTAAAACCTTTAACTGTTTAGACAGAACAAGTAGACGGGTGACTTTAGATATATAAATTTAGAGAGACATAGAAAATTAGTAATACATGATCTGTTGGTAAAAGTCAGTAATAAAACTTCTTCTTCTTATGTAAGTTCTTAGCATTTTATTTTCTTGAATTCATAAAATTTTGGAAGAAAAATAATTCCCTTCTAATTTAAATTTGACTATTTGTTAATAGTATAAAACTTGAAATAGATAGATGAGTGAATAAGAAGCCAGTGTTGTCTTAAAAAAGCAAATCGTTGGTCCTTATATAGTGATAACCCTTGTTATACCTTTCTGTCATACAAAACTTTAAATTTCTATGCAAAAAAAAACAACAACAACATCCACTAGCTATCAGGGGTTTTGATTGAAATATTATTTACATATTTTTGGATGTTAATTTTATATACAGTCCACAAACCAGAGACAGCAAAAATAATAGTGTTTAAACACTCAAAATATTCTGTAAAACTTGACCAATTAAAGGCGCAGTATGTAAAAAAGTTTAAGAAGATAGTATTCAACTGTCATTTGAATACATTTCCAACCTGCCTAATTCTCAATGGCATAGAAAAGATTTGTTGCGTGTTTCATAAAGTCACCATGATCCATATTCTACTCCTTTGTTATTTAAAACCACTAAAAATAAATTAGTTCTTCAAAAACATTTGCATAAACAATACTAGGAGAACGTCACAGTGACAGTAGAATAATAGGTGTACTTGTTGTGATTATTGGCATGTTAGTAACAAGGGGTTCTTTCGTTTCATGACTTCAACCTTTTGTTTTTGATTATCAGTCACATTTCGGACTGGCAGCAGAGCATTCAGTTTTGTTCTTCTGTGAATACAACTGTCAAACACTTAATATTTCACACCTAGGAATATTCGATGGGCAAACTCGCCATATATATATACACACACACGTAAATTTAAGTCAAAATTCAGAGTGAAAAATATATTTCTTTTCTATTTGTTCCGACTGTTCAGAATATATATGACTTTCAATTGCCAACGTCATTTCTTGGTTACAATAGCATGTTTGTTTGAAGTTAATCACAAAGCTACCCCAGTTTCTAGCGTTGTAAGTCCGCAGATATACCGCTGTTCCACTGGGGGGGGGGGGGCAACAATAGTATGTCAACGTAAAGTAACAGAGAACGGTGAGCTACCGAAACCAAATGTTTAGTTTTTTAACAATTTCAACAAAGTTTAGAACTGTCTAAATGGTAGCAGTGCACTTACTGGTGTAGTAATCTTATCTGGGAATTAAAAACAACCAAGTTTAACTAGGTTCTTATCACTACAAATGACAGG
>NW_013665660.1:158435-179220 GCF_000517525.1 Limulus polyphemus
AAATGACAGGTTTTTTATTCACAAGCTTACACTCTCCCTAACTCACCCACAGAACTTTTGTGGGTTTTATTTCTAGATTATAAGTTTTGTTTGAAAAACTAGGTACTTTTAAAACTATACAATTTTAAACGTACGTATTGGGAATACAACCAAATGATGTTTATTGGCATTTTACGCCTTCGACGCTAAGAATGCCCCACGCCGCATCAGTCACCAAATAAAGTCCTCCCCCCCAGAAAACATTCTGAAAGAAAACTCCTGAACGACATTCCAAAATAATATTCTGAGGAAAATAATATTCTTTATAATTTTTCTTTTATTGTACATAATGCACAAATATGAAGAGAAGGAGTAGATAAAGTACAAGTAGCCTACATAAACAAAGTTATTTATTAATTTAGATATTTAATGTTGTGTCTGCTGCAAGGAAACGTTGTATTACATAAACTGAGTGATATGATTATGAATACAAACCACAATACATAGATGTTTTCTATTAACTTTACATAGGTGGGACCTTATTCAAAAATATGGCCACGTCAATGTTTTCCAACTTCTATGTCAAATATGATATTATATCCAGAATACATTAAATTTTATTCAGATTATCCAACCCCAATAGTTTTATTTTAACGAGCTTTGAGTGAAAGTTTCATTCATCAACATGCCGACTATTCCACAAAAGACAAGTATCACAGTTTCAGAAAAAAGAAAGAAAAAATTAGCTTGTCTGTTAGCATTTCAATCAGCAAGTTCAAATATCCACCAATCAGCTCTGACGCATCCATAGGCGAAGCTGAAGACAATACTTTTTCCACCATCAATGGAGGATCATCACCATGGAAACGCTATCTAATCTAGATGACATCTTTGTTATTGGTAGTAAAAGCTCAGAATTTCCCAAGTCATTTTATTCGCTTCGCCTAAAGATAAAATTCACAATCAAGAAGGAAAAAAAAGCACTGATAACAAATACATCCTTTTTGAACGCCTTGTCACGATACACGCTAGTTCTCTGTCTACGTTAATCTACAAAAAATCATCTAAATAGCCAGTAATCTATACCAACTTTCTCTGTTCAAACGGAAAGACGTTTCTTGTTTAAGTGGATGTTGATTAACACAAATTCGCCTGAAGTAAAATAAAGATATATATTTTATAACTCATTAAAAAATTTTTTGTTCATCCATACAAAAACAGGCGAGAAAAAAATGAGAGAGGTTCTAATCCGATAAAACGAGAAAGAGAAAGCAGTCTATTAGGTAACAGAAACTGAGAAACTATTCAAGGAAGTCATGTGATGAGTTTTGAGCTGTACTTTTTTTTAATTTTATGGTTACTCAGTCTGTTTCTGAAGCATTTCCATTATAAATTTATAACTAATGCGACATAAAAACATAGAATGAAATTACTGTTGTGGTTTTTGTTATGCATTCAAGTTAATCTCAAAAACAAAATCTCTAAACTTTCAGAAGCTCAAGGAACCAGACAGGGACGAATTGAAGTTTTCAAGAGATTGCGTCACAATATTAACACCTAACAGTAGTAACGCTTTTTGCCCTATTGTTATTAGCATTCATATGCTTTTTGTCTTAAAAAAAGAAAATAACCGATATCCGAACATTTATCAACGTAGCTCTGACGTCCTTAGGATGGGTGTAGTGTGTTAGTCTTATTAATTTTATCAACTACTTGAAACAATACTTTATTCTTCTCTTCTTCCTTTTGCCATACTTGACTTGTAACAAGTCTGTTCCAATGAACTTTCTTCTCTCTAAAGTCAAACGTAAACTATATACTTGAGGTACTTCCGCAGGGTCCCCGAAAGTGCTCTGTTTCAAAATTAATTAATATCAAGATTAAGAGCAACGAATATTTTCACGAAGTTCATATGTCATGCTGTGTTGTAGTCTACAGAGTACATAATTCTTCTCGTAATTCATGGAATGCGCACGTTTTACTGGCGTCACGACAGTACAAATTGCAACATTAAGATTAATGTGATATCATTTTAGCACTAGTCTACTTACTGGTTGACAGACAACACACTACTGTATTGTGGTGCGAGTGGTTAAAACAGGTGACCCCCTCAAGGCGGCATTCGGACATCTTCTGGGGAATTTATAGATGAGAAACGATTGGTGAATTTTCAATACTACGTTGTACTTTAATCTTTTTTTTTTTTAGTAGATCTTAGTAAAGCTTCGTATTAGAATCTGACTTATTCAAAGTGTAATTCTTTGACAAGAGTATTTTCCAGCTTTAGTTCCTTAAATTACATGTGTACCGTCTTCATAGTTTAATTACGTTCTTTAAACACATTTTAATACCAATATCTCTTGATCATCGTATACAACTCAACTTTTCTACAATTTTCTCTTTCTCTAACTCAAATATGTATGAATTAGAATCCCAAATCCTCTCCTCGATTGAAATTGAGACAATATCAAAAAGCATTAACTAGATTATGACGAGCGGAATTTAATTTTAAAAGTATTCCATGAAAGAAGTAGTTCATATAAGTTCAGCAAAAACAAAATGGTACATGCATAAAAATATTAAAGTCCGGTTAAACTAAAATAGTATACCGTTTGTAAATGATAAACTGTTGAATGTGGAAGAAAATATGATATTTCCAAATTTACGTCATATGAAATACATAAAAATGGCACAACAATAACAGACTTTTTTTGAATCTCAACTTCACCAGGCAACATTTCCATTAAAGGAGCTTTCCGGGACGATTGATCTTTATCCACGTTACCTCTTCCCACGAGACTCGTGATAACCAACTCAGAATTAATCGCGAGCTTAGCGAATTTGACATTAGAAGGTGGATCGACCTTAATCCTTTCAATGTGCAGAGATTTGGAAAGTCTGACACAAATGCCATACAACAAAACTCCATGGATCTCAAAGTAGCAATAAACGTCACTTCATCCATTGCAATGTAACAAAACACTGAAAACAAAGATTGCACGAATGACGAATGCGGCAAGATGTCGTGAGACCTAGAAAGCCACCACTACCGACGACATAGGAACGACCAGATCGATGTAGATGAGCTTGAACAGACAGTAAGTTGTTACGTTTCATTGTAATGACCATCTGAACATTAAGCTCATAATAACGTAAAATATTAAAACATAATGACGCTATTTAAACACATGAAATGCCAACACACCCTTAATCAAGTAACAGCCAAGTATTACAATGGAAGGAAAAAAACAATATCTTAGGTAGAGCCATTCAAATTCCCTAATGGAAACATTAGCATTATTGAAGTAAAAATTCCTTTTCTGAGATAGTTAATTTTTATATCTCATTTAAAGCTGTGTCGTTTATGAGTACATGGTAGAAAAGTTCATACTTAATAAATAAAAATCCTGAAACAAACACAAAAAGAGTAATTTACGAAGCAATCCATTTGCTCATTTAAAGTATAATATGCTTAAGGTAAATTCTACAACATTTTACGGAACGTACAAAGTCATTGGATCAAATGCCATGCCAATTATGAAAAAATAAATGAAAAATTCAGAAAATTATAATTACATGAGATACAAAGGAAGCCACCATAAAAGAAAAGACGTAGTTTCGTTTCAAACAGTTTTTCATCCCTGATTTCGAATTCTACTAATTGCACTGTATTCAGTACATGAATGGATTGTTGAAGTTTCCGTGTTTCTGAATGCAGCCAGATAATAATTTTCACGATTGGAGTAACAGTTTTATATTTATATCATAAAAACAATTTAGATATTTCAAGGCTGTTATAAGTTGGCTGTTCTTTAGAAATAATTATAAGTTTTGTTATCGCGCGTGCTAATTTCACCACAAAAACTGAATAGTGTATATGTTAATTTTCAGTCACCGTATCATTTTCAAAAATGCATCCCAAACACCCACATGTGCAACTTCTGCTCTTCTCGTTTTCACAGAAATCTCTAACTTCTCCTAAAACGAAAATACACTAATACTTCTCTTGCAAAACTCATAGGTTTGCTGCAAATATACGCAGCTACGCAAACATATAAAATTTTTCCTCTTCCAAAACACATAAACTTCTTTTCTTACCTTCACCCAGAAACATACAACTCCTTCTCTAACCTAAACAGAAACGTAGAATTGTTCCTCTTCCACAAGTCAAAATATACGTAAAACATCTTTTTCTTTATTTCTGCCACGAATACGCAGCTCTTCCTCATACCTTAACAGATATATAATCCTTTACTTACTTTATCTCTGGCACGAATACGCAGCTCTTCCTCATACCTTAACAGATATATAATCCTTTACTTTATCTCTGGCACGAATACGCAGCTCTTCCTCATACCTTAACAGATATATAATCCTTTACTTACTTTATTTCTGGCACGAATACGCAGCTCTTCCTCATACCTTAACAGATATATAATCCTTTACTTACTTTCACAAAGATTTACAAGTTTTTATCTAACCTTAGTAGAGATGTACAATTACTCTTTTTCCTATAACAACAGATGCGAAACTCTTATTAGATCGATACGTAAGTGAACAATTACTTGTATAATGATGACATACTGGTGTATGAATCTTCCTCTTTCATGGACACAATGTCCCCTCCTCTTTGACATAAAGATGTCAAATTTGTCCTCCTAACTTCAAATAGAGATATATAACTCCTCATCCTACCTTTAAATAGAGATGTGCAACCTTCTAATTACTAGAAACATAGATTTGCAACATAAAGATGTCAAACTTGTCCTTCTAGCTTCAAACAGAGATATATAACTCCTGATCCTACCTTTAAATAGAGCTGTACAACCCTTCTAATTACTAGAAACATAGATTTGCAACATAAAGATGTCAAACTTGTCCTTCTAGCTTCAAACAGAGATATATAACTCCTGATCCTACGTTTAAATAGAGCTGTACAACCCTTCTAATTACTAGAAACATAGATTTGCAACATAAAGATGTCAAACTTGTCCTTCTAGCTTCAAACAGAGATATATAACTCCTGATCCTACCTTTAAATAGAGCTGTACAACCCTTCTAATTACTAGAAACATAGATTTGCAACTCGGCTCCTAAATATGTGAATCCCCCTCTTAATTATAAGGTGGATACAACTTATAATCGAACAATGAAAGAAACATTTTTAACTTACCACTTAAACGTGTCAACTACCTCACCTATTCACAACTTAAGAACTTCCAAGTTGTCTCTAGATGACGTGCATTTAGGCAACCCTTTTTTTCCACGAAACTCGCCATACTCCAAAGACAAAACCTTCACTAAGTTTCCTTTGGTACATAAATATAAAACTTCTACTTCTGACCTTGATAAGGATGAGAAACTTTTCCTTTATGTCAAAACGCCCATATGAAATTACAGAAAACAATAATTGTGAATTCTTGCTATTTATATTGTATAAAATAGTTTTTTTTATAAACGAGGACATCTTTATACAAATATGTCTTTAGTCAAATTTCTTGTTTTCCTCTTCTAATGGTTATGGCGTTCGACTCGCAATCTGCGGCTCGCGGGTTCGAATCCCCTTCCCCGAAATAATGTAACGGTCAATCCCATTATTCGTCGTTAAAAGAGTAGCCCAAGAACTGACAGTGAATGGTGTTGACTAGCAGTTGACTACTGCAGATAAATTAGGGACGGTTAGAGCAAATAACCCTCGAGTAGGTTTGCGCGAAATTCAAACCAAACCAGTGACAAAAATATTCGTAACTTCTTTTATTGTTGTGACAAAAATATCATGAAATGCCCCTTTTCTTATGAACTAAATATGTATACACCTTATTCTTATTGGTACTATTCCTATAAGACATAAGAGTAACTTTGTTAAATGTTGCGAAAGTGAAGAAATTCTCCTTCGACGACACAGAGAAGTGCAACTTCTTTTATAACGACACGAAGATGTGCAACTCTTTCTGCTTTTACGATACAGATGTGCACAGGACTGCCTGCTATATTCGTTTCTTTCCTACTGTTCTCTAAAATCTGCTTACACTACGCCTAAATATTTGAAGAAATAACTATATGTCATTACAATTTCTTTACATCATTCAAAATAAAAACTAGTGTTAATTTCTGTGTAATTGCTACATTATTTTTTAAATTTCACAGATTATATTTTCCATCTAAATGTAACTATACTATGTGCCTTAAAAGTTTTGGGTAAGACAAGTCTTAAAAGCAATTAAATAAAAAAGAGCAATATGTTTTTCTTGAGCAGCCAAAGTAATAAATTATCCCCGAAGTCTCATGATGATAAATCTTCAAGTATAATCTTTTTGGAGCTCTGTAACTAAATATTTAGGAGTAGTATTTCAAGTGGGGGTACACATTTTTTTACTTTATGTACAGTCACCCAGAAGACATGGTGATTAGTATGTCTGAAACTGTGAATCCGAGGACTAATGACGTTTGTCATATTTTTGAAAAACGCACTCCGCTCTTGGGGTCAAGGATGCCACAGAGAAGAGTGATAGTCAAATCCCACTATTCGTTCAAACCAAATAAAAAAAAGTCCAAAATTTGAGGGCGCATGCTGTTAACGACTAACTGCCTTCTCTCTGTAGACTATCAGTTTAAAATTAGGAATGACTATACGCAGTTAATCTCTGGTGTAGCTTTGCGCGAGTCCAGTAGAACAGTGATATGTCTGCAGACTTATACTACTAGAAACCTGGTTTCGATACCTTTGTTGGGCAGAGCACAGATAGCCCTTTATGTAGCTTTGTGCTTAATAACAAACAACAACAGCTTCGCGTGAAAATTCTAAATACAAACAAGCAATAAAATTACGAGGTGGTGGGTGGGTAGCCAAACAAAAGTTACCGATTTTCCCTTGTTACTCAATAGTAAGTTTGATAAGTCAAGAGATGTGTTGACTAACACGTGTGCATGTTTCAATGTGCTCCCTTTCTACAACATTTTACCCATTTTTCTACGATTCTAATTAATACACAATGCATATAAATTTCTCACAAAAGAAACCGCACTGCTATTTTTAAGAACTTTAATGATATGTCAATCTTAAAAGTTAATTCTGTATAACTTACAAGCAAGAAACAATCTTACCAAAATAAATTAATGTTCATTTGTGAACACTAAATTAATAACCTACAATGATATAAACGACAATGCCATGGTAACTTACTGCTTGTATCTTGTTTTGGCGTGTTTCCTGGTGACGTAGCCCAGTTTACCTTCATCTCCTAAAACAAATGGAAAATGATCTTTATTATGTAACATTTGTCATTCATAAAACCACCTGTTTGATAAAAAAATCATGTTTTACATCATCTCAAAGAAAACAATATGCATGCATTGGTATTCACCTCAAACAGATAAAAGACGATACTTCATTTATATCCTAGTGACTTTCATAAAACCTTTGTTTATTAACAATCTGAAAATCACAACATGAATTGAGCACACTTCCGCTGATAATGTGAACTTTGTAGCAGAATCGAAGTAAGTTTTATTCAGAACTTTCACATATACTTAAGATGATTCAGAAACTTATAACCTCACTTCAAGACCCGTCTTTCGGAAGACTGTTGTTGTCAACTACGAAAGGATGCAACTACCGTTTAATGAACCCACGCGTAACTAACTAACGAGACTGATTTCTATTATGGTCCAGCGATTTCATGCAACCTCGAAATCAGGGTCATACAAGACAAGTTAAACAGTTAAGGTTAGAAATAACACAAACAGCTAATTCATTTATACGTGTAATTTATATAACTACAAAGACTATATATTAGTTGAGATTTAATCTAATTAAATCATAAAAGTTCTATCTTCTTAAGCCCACGGATTAAACCACGTATATAATGGTTGTCTACGTTCAGAACCAAGCGTAACTTAAATAATATGCTTTCTGGCTTGTTTGTATGTTTGTATTTGTCATTTTATTTGTGATGGCTACAAACAATATAAGAATTTACTTGCGTCCAGCAATATGTCGGGAATAATATATTCTGTCCCGTTTGTCTGTCTGTATGTAACACACCAAAGATTATATACTGTATCGTTTGTTAGTTAATACGTACGAGACTGTATGCGCTCAATAGTCCATACATTATGACTGCAACCTTTAATTGCAAAACAATTGAAAGAAACTCTAAATTTGTAACATTATAGCAACGGCAAGGCAACATCACATAATGTTAACGAATTATGATTAGACCACTATTTAGACTTTTGAAAGTTTCACTCACGTGGATGTTGTTAAATACTATTTTTATCGCAAAGCAACATAATGGGTTATCTGCGCTTTGTCCACCGAATAGAATCGAACTCCGAATTTTAGCTATATAAGTCTGTAAACTTACCGCTCACCCACCGAAGGATCACTCATGTGGAGAGCAAGCTAATGTGAGTTTAGCTGTAAGTGTTAAAATGTCTACAGAATATGGAACTGTTTCCAAGCCAACGAAATGGTTGTTTGAGCATCTGGAAAAGTCACACGATCACTCACAAGACAAAACGAATGCTTTTTAGTCGATTCTGCACGCTCACACCAATATTAGGGTATCTGCCTCGAGACTGAATCAAATGTTTTCACGTGCCGTGTCAGTGTACATACGGTTAAAGACTGCCTGCACAGATGCCCAACCAGGAGTATTCTGCTCACAGAATGGCTTTAACAGTATTTAGTGCACCAACACAATTATCAATCGCAGATGGGCCTGTTTCACCCAGACACCAGATAGAATAACAGGCGTCTACTCAAATTAAGAGAATCTGGAGCAAAATCGAATTCCATTTTCATACAGAAAGAATGGAGAAACTATGGTTTGAATAGGAATATGTTCGTTGGTGATGTAGCGATATCTACATCGAACATAACAAGCACCATTAATACCACTACAGAAGCTACATTCGGTAGTCCTATGTACTGCCATATGCTGGTAAAATTGTTCCCGAACATGAACCAAACAGGTGTTAAAGCCGTTTCCACACTGCTTATCTGGTCGACATATTCCCTCAAGAAGACGAGGTTAACTGAAAAGTGTGGCTCACTGAACTTCAATTGTCCAACAAGTACATATGGTATGTTTTTAGGAGACGAGTCGCGTCCCGTCAAGTAACTCTAAATATACACATGGCCTGAAAACGATTCTTTCAAAGAATTGGACGAGTATAACTGAATAACTTATCAACACTTTAATTTTAAGCATGCAACATCGGTGCCATGGTGTTGACCGTTGAAGTGAAGTACCTTAAACTGTAAAGATGTAAAACCACATCAATTAAGCATTAATATTCGTAGGCTGAATGACAAACTGTTTACATTTCTGGATCATCGACATAATCACCATAAAAACTGTGTGTGTGGAAAAAAAGTGGCTAACATTATTTTGTAACAGTGATTTTACTTGGTTAACGCTTAAATATTGTCAGTTCCAATCACCATTTTAGTGCAATGTAGTGTATATAGTAGCGAAATCTCTTTTAGAGGAATGTACTACTCTCTACTAGCAACGTAGTATGAGCTGAAAAACATTGTTTCGGTGCAATAGATATTTACTTTCGTGTATTTACAATTTTCCACAGAGATGATAAAAAAGTTTGAATAAGACATTTCATACATAATTGCCAGATATAGCCAATCGCTATGTTTGTTGTAAAGTTATGTGTAATCTACTTGGGCGAACAAAAAAAGGAAGTTCCCCAGATGAAATATAATAGGTGAATTTTTAATAAGTAAAAACAGCAACGACAATAAGCACATGCAATCTTCTTAACAAAAGTATTTTCTCATACATATCTAATGGAGTTACTAAACCATAATCTAATTCTATTCTACGATCGCACTTTAACGACAAATTTTGAATCGCTTGAATAGGAGGAAAACCTTTTTCTTTTCTCTTAAATAAATTATCTCATTCCAGCTGGTGCTTTAATTTAATTAGTGATATTTACATTGGAAAGCCAAAGCGAAGATGTGAATATTTCTGTTCAAATTAACTTCACTTGCCCAGTAATCTTTGTGCATTAAACCTCTAGAGGACCGGTTTCATCAATCATTTACAACACATACAGAGAGAGAGTAAAATTCAAACCATTTTCTTTGAATACTTTAATAAAAACCATCAAAATATCAATTTTCTTGGAAAACAAAGAAGCAATGAAAATAAAATGTTCAGAATTTTAACTAGATGTTTACAAAAGCTTTAAACTATTACGGAATTCTATGTATCTCGAAAGATCACGTCTTTATTATAGCTGTCTAACACTATCATGTTTTTTATTTGAATAAATTACTTTGGTATTCTGCATTGCGAAAACGTCTGAGCAAATTTTACAAATACTCTAAAATTCATTAGAGCTACTTGGAAAAGGTCTTTAAAAAACTGCTTTACAAATAGAGTGTCTTGCGTGCTGTAGTGACAAAATAAGAAAATATAGGGACGCAAAGCTTCATGATGAAGACAGATGTCGAAAAAAATTATCAACTTCCTAGTGTAATTATCAGATCTCACAAGGAGAGTATAACAAGGAAAAATCTTTATATGATATATTGATAATAAGTTTTAAAGGAACACACCCCTTTTTTGGACGTCATCTTCATGTGACTGTTGTTTGTTGTAACGATGCTAAGTAATCAAGAAACAGTATATATAAACATGTAAAATGGATAATTTAAACCTTCTAATGTTTTAAATGAATATTTATATTTGCTTATTACACACATTTGAAGAAATAATGTATCCAATGACAACACTAACTTTCTGCAAATGTTTTATATATATTTCTGACACTATACCTCAAACTTTTCAACATATTTCAGAAAACAAATCTCCAACCTTTCAGGAAGTGCTACATGTATATATTTCAGGAACCAAGTCCTCAACCGTTCAGGAAGTGCTACGTGTATATATTTCAGGAACCAAGTCCTCAACCGTTCAGGAAGTGCTACATGTATATATTTCAGAAACCAAATCTCCAACCTTTCAGGAAGTGTTACATGCATATATTTCAGAAACCAAATCTCCAACCTTTCAGGAAGTGCTACATGCATATATTTCAGAAACCAAATCTCCAACCTTTCAGGAAGTGTTACATGCATATATTTCAGAAACCAAATCTCCAACCTTTCAGGAAGTGCTACATGTATATATTTCAGGAACCAAGTCCTCAACCGTTCAGGAAGTGCTACGTGTATATATTTCAGGAACCAAGTCCTCAACCGTTCAGGAAGTGCTACATGCATATATTTCAGAAACCAAATCTCCAACCTTTCAGGAAGTGCTACATGCATATATTTCAGAAACCAAATCTCCAACCTTTCAGGAAGTGCTACATGCATATATTTCAGAAACCAAATCTCCAACCTTTCAGGAAGTGCTACATGCATATATTTCAGAAACCAAATCCTCAACCGTTCAGGAAGTGCTACATGTATATTTCAGAAATAAGATATCATAAAATTTCAAGAAGAGTTATAAAAGTGTGTTAAGTTTACGCCTCAAATCCTTCAGAGAAACAGAAAACATTAACGTGCTCAATCATATTACAGAAACTGTTATATAAATATTTCAAATTTACACCTAAACTCTTTCAAACAGTATGATCAAATGAAATAAAAAAAAATGGAACAACAGACATTAATCGAAAGTCATCAACCCGATAATACAGTTAAAGGTAAAATTCGAGTTAATAAAATATGCATTTAGTAAGTGTTTACTGTATATCGAGTTTCAAATGTAGCATTCTATACAATGTCATTTTAATCGTAGAAAAAATTTGGAAGTATCAAAGTCGGCAACATTCTCTTCTGAAACAAGACATTGGTATGAAAACTATTAATCATACGAAAAACTCATGTTCAAACCAACTTAGTGTCCATGACCATCATAATTACGATGCATGAGCCGAAACTGTTATAACCATAAATCTGGCATATTATCCCTTATTCCAGAGAAATGTAAAATTTGCTATAAACTAAATAATGTAATCCATGAAAAATTAATAAAGTTGATAAACATTCAAAATGGACCAATGAACACCACAATGTAACTTCAAAAATCAATATGCCATTTGATACGAGTATATTTGATGCGTCCTCTTGTGACAATGCACGGATATTTAACACGTGTTACCTGCTCTGAACATCATCCACATTTCGACTTTGAATTTGGAAGTCTGATATTTTGGTCGTCGCGTGAGTTTTGTTCCTACATAATTCTGTGAGAACATTACTTCTTTAGATGGATGGAGGTTTCTGGCGGATTTGTTTGTGTGTTGGATTTCGCGAATATCTGCTTAGCCGTTAATAATTTAGAAATGATAGACTAGAGGGAAGGAAGTTATTCAACACCATCCACCGCCAACTTTTGGATTACTCTTATCAGACAGAATAGCGGAATTTGAACGTCTCCCTTATAACGCATTCACAGCTCCAAAGTGCAGATCGCGATTTTTGTTCTAGCGGTAACGGAGTGCGGATCGCGGAACCTTAGCTCCACAGTTCGGCGCGTTAACCACTTGACCGCGTTCAGCTCGTTCCTTACTGAAGTACGAGTTTTTAAAATGTTGAAAACCGGACAAACACAGGGTTAAGTGCTGTATCTAGATCCCAATTGTGAAGGTTGTGAAAATTGATTTCTTCACTATTTTAGCTCCGATGTTCATTTGATTGAATTATTATTATTTTGGATTAGAATATTCGCTGTAATGGTAAATATCGTGTGCCACTTAAAATATGCCAATAATTATATAATGTTTCAAATTATTTGAGATATTGGAATGAAAGCTGTATCTTATTTATTTTTTTCTTTATTTGTACAAACACCGCAACCATTCCTCACGCTTTTTGAAACTGCTTGTTCCAATAACTGGTTAAGAAATAGACTATTTATGTTATTAATATGGAGAAAACATACCTTTATGTTGTTTCTATGGCACAACTAAAATGCTAAGCGTATTGCAAGAAATGCCTGATTCATTATGATACTCTTACTGACCAAAAGACCATTCAATTACAAATATCACAAACTTGTCGGCTGTAACACTGTGGGGCCCGGCATGGCCAATTGGTTAGAGAGCTCGACTCGGAATCTGCGGATCGCGGGTTCGAATCCCCGTCCCACCAAACATGCTCGCCCTTTCAGCCGTGGGTGCGTTATAATGTGACGGTCAATCCCACTATTCGTTGGTAAAAGAGTAGCCCAAGAGTAGGCGATGGGTGGTGATGACTATCTGCCTTCCCTCTAGTCTTACACTGCTAAATTAGGGACGTATAGCGCATATAGCCCTCGTGTAGCTTTGCGCGAAATTCAAAAAAGCAAACAAACAATGTAACACTGAGGTATATGCGCTAGTTTTAATTTGCTCCTCTATGCGCAGTCGATTATGACGATGCCCGTTAATCAAACTACATAACTTTAATCTTACAAGCCACTTAAAATTTATGAATTGCAGCCTGTTCTTGGGGTGATGCACTGCTTTTAATTTCCGATACAACGAACAGAGTTGTTATATGTGTATCGGGTGTACATGAACGATATAGAATGAGCAAATGCGGGAACAAAAAGACTTAATATTCGTAGAAAACAATAATAAATCAGAGACGTTTCGTGAATACATGAGCTCGTGCTCATTTCGTTCGTGAATACATTCGAAAAGGACGTGTAATTAAGAGAGAGGAATTGAAACACCGATACGGTTGATCAATCGTTAGCTTTGTGTTCTAAACAATATCAATTTTGTGAAAATTATGTCTAAGCTCCATTTACCAATTCGGCTAAGTAACGAAAACGGATTGTATGAGGAAGGAAATAGATCGATATTGTGCACAACGAAATTCCTAATTGCAAACTTAAAATATACGCTATATGCTGATACAATTGTTACTTAACATTCATTTGTTTCTACGTTATGATATAGTGACAAAAGTAAAAACGAAAAACACAAGTAAAATGATTGTAGGCCAGTCACCAATAAGTCTGTAAACGTAACGGTTAATCTCAAATGGTGTTATACTGCAAATCTCATAAACATAAGCGAAGATACACAAAATATATCCATCCTTAGTGATCGTTCAGTTTACAACAGATGAACAGGAAAAAGTTCAAGTTTGTTTGTTTGAAGTTAAGCACAAAGCTACACAATGGACTATCTGTGCTCTGTCCACCACGGGTATCGAAACCCGGTTTCTTGCGTTGTAAGTCCACGGACATACCACTGTGCCACTGGGGGAGAGGGTAAAAGTTAAAGTAAAAAAATCGTTTGAAAAGAAAAAGGAGCGACAAGCAATAAAAGGAAAAATTACGTCACTCTTATGTGAGATCAGGTCTCTTCATACGGTTCGTTTGACAGAATTCATTTATCAATGAAGTCTGTTATATTATAGTAACAGTCGAAATAGTGACAGCAAGCAAAAAAAAGGTTTTTCATAATCGTGCAACGCAAGCCTGAATATTGTTACCATGTTACTCATAATCAACCTAATGGTGTGGTAAGTGCAAAGAACAGCTTAGAGTAGAATTAAAAGTTTATGAAAGTGACGTTTTGAGGATGAGGACATAAGATTGGAAACAATTATGCTATATCAACAGCACACAGTTGCATAGGGGACTTGATAATTAATGTGTGTGCGCGTGTAAAATAATTTAATGTTACGATTTGTCAAAATAATAATAATATTTGAACTCACAGTATAGTTACATTTTAATCTAAAAATATTTAATATAAATATGAAAATTCGATTACATTTGATTTCTAAGAGGTCACCTGCATTGTTGCAGTACGAAATTAAATGATATTTACTAGTACGATGTTGAAAGAAACCACAACACGATATCCATTATTTCCCGGATAATGTTTAACTTTGGCCCCTATTGAACACATTTTCCTGTGCATTATATGGGTAATTAGAAAAAAAGTTGCTTTACAGAAATAACTTCAAATGCTTTACGATACAACTTCAAAAAACATTATAAAATAGTGATATATTTCGAGTCAAATCGTATACAAACAATATGGTCACGTATGTTGGTCGGTTTATATGAGAGTAGGTGAAGCTCAACGAAAATCTACTACACACGCATGTTGTGCAGAAAAAGGTACAGAGTTTATAATACCTTTTAATACACTTTATACACAAAAAAATTACAATTTTCTTTTAAAATATATAAACATTAATTTCAGCTCCACAAGAAATGTCATCTTTGTTGTCGTTAATCAGTGACACAGTAATCACTCTACCAAAAGTTAGGCAGTGATGCCGCAAGAAACAAATTTCTTAATACTCCTAACAAAATTTTGAAGTCTGCAAAGTTTGTAGATATTTTATTTATCCATTTCTGAAATTGTTGAGGAAAATGCCAACAAGTAAACCCTTCGTTTCTATATCGTTATATCTGGTTAAAATAATTTTTGAAAATGAAAGTTATATGGGTAACAATCCAAATCACATGGTATTTCGTCAACTACTGTATGGAATACTGAGAAAAAAAACTAAGCTTAATTACCTGGCAATTGAACTACGACCTAGCGAAAACCAACGCCGAATATGTGTATAGACAAGAGTCAGACAGTGTTTTTCCTGTTTCTTTTTTTTGAGAACGTGATGGCAACCCCACTCCCATTTTTGAAACAAATGTTACACTCTAGAACTCAGAAGTTTAAGTACTACATGATGAATTATTAGATTTAATGATATGCAGAGATGGAAAATTCCCCACTCTAAAACAACTTGTAACATGGTTGGAATACTTCAACAGTGTTGGAATGTTAACATGTTAAAGTCAATCTTATATTGAAAAGGAAGTTACATGAGGTCTATAAAAAGTCGGAACAATTCACATATTAGACGTGTATAAAGAATTAGAACATTCGTTAAGTTTGAGAACGTCCTAGCCTATCAGTCCTAGCAGTTGTAGCCCATCAGTTGGCGGTGGGTGGCGTTGACTAACTGCCTTTTGTCTAATCTATAACTTCGCAATAAAGAACGGCCAGAGCAGGTAGCCTCAGGGGAACTTTGCGCGAAATCAACAAATAAACACCAAACAATCCACTGTTTAGGCCCAGCACGTATACAGCGTTAGAACATTCCGTATGTTAGGTTCAGTGGTATGAGAGTTGAGACGTGTACAGAGTTAGAACATTTAGTGTTTTAGATCTCACGAAAAACAAAAACGTTTTGAAATGAACATAATTCATACAAAACTTTTTGATCTTACTGTATAAAAATGTGAAGCCTAATGAAATCGAGTCAAAAATACATATAAATATATATATATATAATGGCACTGCACAATGTTAACCAACACAGTTGCACAAAATGTTGCACCGTCAGAGTTATAAAGGGAGTCCACTTATGATGAGCCTATTTCTCCCAGATATTTTTTCGGATTTCCTGTTTTAACTATAAACTATTTATAACGTGTATATACTGAATTTCCTGTTTTAACTATAAACTATTTATAACGTGTATATACTGAATTTCCTGTTTTAACTATAAACTATTTATAACGTGTATATACTGAATTTCCTGTTTTAACTATAAACTATTTATAACGTGTATATACTGAATTTCCTGTTTTAACTATAAACTATTTATAACGTGTATATACTGAATTTCCTGTTTTAACTATAAACTATTTATAACGTATATACTGAATTTCCTGTTTTAACTATAAACTATTTATAACGTGTATATAGTGAATTTCCTGTTTTAACTATAAACTATTTATAACGTGTATATACTGAATTTACTCGCACTTTAAGAACACTGTTCCTGGTTCCATGTTGTTTATAGAACGACTTGTGATAGTCATGACTAAGCACTATTGTCCGACACTACAGTGTTCACAGTAACAAACTTTTGTCAAGTATGTCGAAGTATATTTTAGACCATAAATGTTGACAAACTTCATATTCCATACATCTGGTCAAAGTTCCCAGAGCCCTTTCCACTGTTTGTGGTTATCGCCTCCCAGAACCCCGCATAAGCAAATCAAAAGCACAAAACTTTCTGGATCGAAAAACTTGAGAGATATGTAGCCAAATATGATTGCTATGATTATAATTTCTCCTGGTTTTTTTTTTTTTGAGAAAACGAACAATTGATTCGAGGTTCGGCTGGAAGCTTGTGAGTTTTTGGCTTCTTAACCTTTTTCAAACTTAAACCGGAAAAAATTCTTACTTAACCCAGACTTCATTTTGTAGGTGAGGGCGTCATTTCGACTTAGGTTGAGGTGTGGTTTTGGAGCCCTTTGCCATCCCGAATACTATGCTGTACGAACATTTCTGCTTATGTAGGGAACATTGGAGACTTGAATAGATAAAAATAAACAACTACCAATAGATTGGCTGGTTCTCCTGACTTTAAGTTTTTTGTAACCTATTTTGGTTTGGTATGTTGATAGTGTAGTGTGCTTGTATGTATGTGTATATTTTATGGTTATGTTTTCTTTCGAATAGAAACCAACGTTCTAATTCGTTTTGCAATGCTGATCTTGACTACTGATCTTTTAACTGCTAATGCAATAGGGCTATTCCCAAACTCTGAGGGAAGTGACTTGTGGAGTTTGATTAAAGTATATTATTTGGAACTTTAGTTATCGTGGGGAAAGCACATATTTAACCTTTTCGATCTGGGGAATAAAAAAATAAAGAATAAAATAAAATCAGACGTGGAGTGCCTTTACCTCTGAATCAAAAAACTGATTTTATTCGCAACGAGATTTAAATCAACAGTGAACTTTCCCTTTTTTGATATGTTGTGTCCGTTAACTCTACATCATTTAACAATATCGACGTATAAATGTTTTTCTTTTGGGTTTAATAATCTTCCAACCATAAACGTTTCTGTGATGACATTGCTCTCTCTTATGGTTGAGTATTGACAGTGAACTGAATGCTTAGGTTCTAAACACGTCGCCCGTGAAGCCACAGCTTGCAAAGGCGGCAACACGCCACTGCAGTACCTTATACAAGTCGTTATAAAAATAGGCTAGAATTAATTATGGAAGCAGTATAGATGAGGAAAATCTTTGCTTTGTTAATCCTCCAGCACGGGAATTCGACAATGGTCAGAAATCAGGTCAACCATCTTAAAATGTATGTTCGAAATAACTTAGTGTACGGTGTTATAAGGCTATTTCGCATGTATTATTGTTAGAGAAACCTATAAAACAATCACCAAAATATGTTAATAGGTCATTTTTATATGTCCTAGAAATAAGTGCAAATGTTCAACACATTACCAAAGATCAAAATAGAACAGAGTAATTGAACCTGTATATAGGTATAACATTCAATATCCTTGATGTAGGATACTTTTAGTTAAATGTGAAGGGCATCATCATTAATAAAGTGATGTAAGGTGTTGGCCAAAGAATATAATCAAATAGGTTTTGTTAATAATAAAACTTCATAAGTATAACATTAATATTATAAACTAAGAAAAAAAGATCTTATTAAAGAGAAAAATGAGCATATTAAAGATTGTTTGTTTGTATGTTTTCGGATATTTGCGCAAAGCCACTCAAGGGTTATCTGCGCTACTAATCTTGAACTGTTTGTTTGTTCCTTATTAAGCACAAAGTTGCAAAGTGGGATATCTGTGCTATGCCCATCGCGTGTATGAGGTGCAGTTTTGAGCTGATAGAACAGAGAGAAGACAGCTAGTTAACATAACTCACCGACAATTCTTAAGTTACTCTTATTGCTCGAATTGTGTTTTTATGTGTGCAGAGAGCGCCTTTTATATATTGTTTTGCAGTAAGAGGACGCAAGTAAGTGTTTCATAGTTCCACAGTTCAGTGCACTAACCACTGAGCCAGGATCGGTCCAAACATACCAAAGAAAGTGGGGGTGGGGTGGGGGGGTTCTAAAATGAGAGGTGGGATTCTACACGGAAATTCGATCCACGATCCACAGTGAAGCAAACAAATATATGCTTGAAATAAATAATGCTAGAAAACTCTTTCTCTGACCCATGGGATTATTTATTATGACTTGTAAGCTTATTACAAGTGTTTACCAATAGTCACATCAAACGTTTCACTGTATTAGTCCACAGTATAAAAGCTAGTTGACAAATAATATTAGAAGTTTAGAGAAGCTCCTATAGCAAGGAGCGTATCAGGTTCGCCATTGCTCACAGTTTAACTACCTCTTGTCAAAATCAGTTTAGTAAAAACATACACAAGTTTGTTTGCTATTAAACACAAAGCTACACAATGGGCTATCTGATTGTGCCCACCATAGGTATCGAAACTCGGTTTTTAGCATTGTAAGTCTTCAAAATGACCGCTGAGCCACGGGGGAGGGGCACACATAGAGAAATATTTCGTCAATGGAAATAAAAACATACTTTGGCTAGTTAAATATGAAAATTGTAGTTGGTTTATAATTTACATAAAAGCATAGTTTATTTGAACTTTCTCTTTATCACAAGAGAAGAAACAAGATATCGCTGCTTGCACATCAGGATACCATTCCAAGTAAAGTTGTTTCAAACGGTGCCGTTTCTTCACCTTCGGGATATCAGCAAATAAAGTCTTCCTCCAATGAAACCTTGACAGATGAAGAGAGATAGCAGGTGCTTCCACGACTGCTTATAACGTTTATTAGATTAGACAATTCTCTTCCAAACAGGTTTTAACGGTAGTTGTGCACGATGGAGAGCAAGGATATTTTGTTTTCTAACTGACAGCTGTATAAAGTCAATACATCAAATTACGCGAGATTATGTTTCGCTATACGCTTAAAATTAACTTACTATAGAGAACATTAACTTGACCAGAGCGGAGACCTTATTCTCTTTCCTAAAGTCGCAAAGTCAAAATTTGATAATGTTCTTCTAATATACGATTTGAGTCTTGCTGATTACATTATTGTGCTATCTATAAAGATCATGTATTTTAAGACAGTTTTATAAAATGGTAATAATATATTCTGCAATCCATTAAAATAAATACATTTAATATTAAGCCTAATTATTTTTCATAAAAACATTTATAGCGAAAACAATCAACTTTTTAGAAATACGTTTGAACTGTGGAAACTACAAGTGTCACTAAAAATATATTTGTATGTAAATTTTACTTGTAATGTTTAATAATAATTCAGGCTATACATATTTAACAGGAACAAAAGCGTGTCGTATTTTTATTTGTATTTATGGCAGAGTTTTTAAGAATGCATGCCGCCGTTCCTAACCTTGAACTGTTTACCAGTTAGTAGTGCTCTACTAACCATCATCCACAATGACTGTCATCTATATAACGCAGCCACAGCTTGAAATGAGGAAAATATTTTGTAGAATCGCACATATTCAAACCTTGCCCGCCAGCTCCACCATTTAGAGCTTTATCAAAAAACTAACCCGTGCCTCAAAAGTGCAAAGAAAAATCTATCTGGTTATTGTTAAATGTAAGAGGTTTTTGTTTTTGCGAAGTTCAGGTAACGTGGCACCATCCGTAATTTTGAACTACCGACCATAGGAAGACAACTGGTCAACAGCACCCTTCTACTGTTTTTTGTTTTTGTATATATACATACAAACGTACATGTTACTGAATTATATTAATTATTTTATCTAAGTTTATTTTCTAAACGTGAACAATATCTTAAGCAACGCATAGGTTAATCAAGTTTAGCCGTCTTTAGTTTTGAACTACTGACCAGAGGGAAAGCAGAGAGTTTTGTTCGTTTGTTTTGAATTTCGCGCAACGCTACACGAGGGCTATCTGCGCTAGCCGTCCCTAGTTTAGCAGTGAAACACTAGAAGGAAGGCGGCTAGTCATCACCACCC
>NW_013665660.1:179478-219995 GCF_000517525.1 Limulus polyphemus
GCCAACTCTTGAGCTACACTTTTACCAACGAATAGTGGGATTGACAGTCACATTATAACGCCCCATGGCTGATAGGGCGAGCATGTTTCGTGAGATAGGGATTCGAACCCGCAAATTGCGAGTCGAACGCCCTAACAACCTGGCCATGCCGGGCCAGGCAGAGAGCCAGCAGCATTCGCCGCCATCAGGGCTTTTCCGGCTTTGAAGTGAATAATGGAATTTACAATCATTCTTATAATGAACCTACAGTTAAGAGTGCGGCGCACATTCAGTGGCATTGTGGCACGAACCTTGAACTTTTATGTCCACAGTCCAGTACGCTGACCACAAAGCCACGCTCAACCCTGACATAAATGTAACCACAAAAAAATAAAATTTGTAAACATACTAAAATATATAAAACACAGGTCACCTGGTGGGACAGCGGTAAGTCTACGAGTTTACTACGCTAAAATCAGGAGTTCGATTCCCCCTCAGTGGATACAGCAGATAATCTGATGTGACTTTGCTATAAAAAAACACACACACACACATGAAACACAGTATATGTCTATTGAATTTTGAAGGAGGGGGCCACCTAAATATTCCATTTTGAAGGAGGGGGCCACCTAAATATTCCATGCCCAATATGTGAGATAAAAACTATAAGTGTAGAAATGAATCCAAATCCTTTAAATTTGTTTTCAGTTTACCGATTTAATATTCTGATTCTAGAAAGAAAAAAAATAAGCATTTGCACATTTCCTGGTTAAAAATTACCTGTGATGCAATCACGCTTGCCAGTAAAGTACATTTTTTATTGAACGATTTTCAATTCGATAAGCGATCTTTGTACTGTAAATATAAGACAAAAATAAGATGTTTGTAGTAAACAAGTGCAAACAATGATGTTACATTATTTGTTGTAAAGTGTGAGATGTCAGATTTGAATTTTCTTGTTACTTTAAATTTAATCATTAATAATTTAAAATTGATAATTCGTCCTTTTCATCACGAGCTATATATTTATTCAAGAGTAATTTCTTTACATTTAGTTGTCAGCATGAGCTGTTGTATTAGTACTTCTATAATCTTTTTTAACATAATTAATCGTGAAAAGTAAGAGTCCAAGCAGTTGGGTGGAGTCATGGTTAGAGGAGATCCACGATAAAAGACAAAAACCTTTCATCTTAATAATGTTTAAAATATGGAGGCGATAATCGTGTTAATATCACTTTTCAACGATAATTATATATATAATTTAAGAAGAACAATCTCATATTTGATAATTTATTATCATTTGTGTTGCCTAGCGACCTTATTTTTGCTGCGTCGTAATCTGGAGAGAAAAATGTTTCAGATGTGTGTGCGTAGCTAACAAAATATGATCTTGTGTAATTCAGCCATGATCTCCACAGCATGATTTGAAATTTAGAACAATGAGATTCACGAGTCAAACACTTTACTATTTTACAGCCGTCTAAAAAAGCGAAGAAAGTCTTAAGCCTGACATTTTAATGTTATTTTGTAAGTAAGAGCAGGTTTCTTACACGCATAAATTCTATATGCACTTTAGATGCAATACATAGGAAGACAAAACATATTCTGAAGTAGCGATAATAGAATATGCGGTGTTTGACATTAATGATAAGAATAAATTCACTATGTCATTGAGTCTATGATGCTCAGGGGTAAGTCTCCAGGCTTATAACGCTAAAACCCGGGTTTCGATTCCAGTGATGGGCACAGCACAGATAGCCCATAGTGGCCTTGTACTTAATAACAAACAAATATACACAAGAAATTATCTGTTATATATGTACAAAACAATTACCCATACATTGATAACATACAAATATCATTCATACGCGTATAAACATAAAAAGAACTTCGAAATTTGTCAATGGCAAATTTGTAAATGTACATGGATATTAGGAGGAACTTTAAATGTATAGCAAATCTCTGACCAAAGTATGCACGGGAATATCTGTCGCTTTTATTAATCCAACACTAGCCTAATCAATATCCGTAAACTGGACTGCGTTGGATTAGAATACTCTGGATCAGATGTCTTACCACACGTCAAGTGAACTGGTTCACGTCAAAAGACTGTATTCTGTCAGTTGTATTACGACGCACCAAATGAACTGGTTCATGTCAAACAGACTGTATCATGTCAGATGTATTACTACGCATCAATTGAATTAGTTCATATCACGTAGATTACTCTTTTTCAGACGTGGATGCACTGTTTAGCATGATGTGATATGGACTACCTTGTGTTAAACTAACTTAACTGCATAAAAGTGTAAATCGTTAGTATTTTAACTTCTGATAACATATATTAATATAACCCTTAACTCCTAAAGACCCTGTAAGAACGTCCCTCTGCAACTTGATATATTCGTATTACTGAAGTTCGTTTCTACTGCAGCAGGCAAATTTGGCAAAGAGCCAATTGCGATATATGCTTTTATGACATAAAATTTTTATAGTTTTTGCAATTAAATGAACTAGACGTCTTGAAAAATACATGGAAAATTGAGCAAATAAAGCAAAAACGCAATCAGACAAAAGTTACGCAGATTATATTTGTTTCCCCAGCTTACACTTATGGCTATGAATTCATTGAATGCTGACAACGATTCTTAATTAAAAAACAAAATCGCATTTAGTATACATCTAACCCAACCAAAGAGCGCATGTGCGTAATCATTTGTAATCACGCTACGGCCATGAGAAAAAAAAAGAAAAAAAAGAACATTTTTTTTTATCACTTTAGTATAACAGTTTCTTCATTTGACCAGTCTTTGGTACCATACACACAACATATTTAAACACTAGAAATAAATATATATATATATTCATTTATTTAAAGAAAAACACAAGTTATAAAATGTTAAAACGCTAAATTTAAATTATTCTTTTATTATGTTACAAACTGCTCAGTGTGGTAACATTTATAAGATAGATTGTTTATCAATAAGATATTAATATACAGACAAGAAGTATTATATGACGAACGTTATGTTTAACAGTAAAACAACATCAAAAATACTACAGAGCACTTATTTGTTTCTAAAATCTAATTTTGGAGCTGTTGGTGAATTTTGCGCAAACCTATACGAACAGCTTCCTTTGTACGACTGCCTCTAATCTTTAACTGATAGACTAAATAAAAGGTAGTAATTAACAACGTGCACTGCGATCTCGTGGCTTTCTCTTGTCAGGCCCAATAGTGGAATTTGACTGTCTCTCCCACGGCTCCAAAAGTGCGGAGTGCGTTTATGCTGCAATGAGAAGCGAAGTATGAACCCCTGGATTAACAGACCAATAAAACCAAATGGTAGGCCTGCCTCGCTCTTGCACTGTCATTCAAAATTTTGATGTAGCTCGTTACCGATTTGACATTTATGGAATTTTTTTTCAAGCTATAACAAAAAAAGTTGTGCTCATAACAAATAGAAGTTCTAAAACAAGCAATAGAGTTTCTTCCCCCCCTTCTACTTAAGCAGTAAAGTTTCTTTTACCTCTGCTACTTAAGCAGTAGAGTTTCTGTCCCCCTTCTACTTAAGCAGTAGAATTTCTGTCCCCCTTCTACTTTTTTGTAGGCAAATGATGCAAATTGTTCTAGAAAAAATACACTTGTGTCAATTTCATTCAAAGAATACAATAACGTCACTTATAAACATACACACACTTCTATATGTGTATGTATATACAGTTACGTAAAGCTGGGCTTTGTTTGGTACTCACACACAATCATTCTGATCTATGTATAGATAGATATCTGCAGAGTGACGCTCAGAATATCCACTTTTTTTTTGCTGAAGATATATTCATGATGTGTTTGCCAGTCTTGAAATCTGTCATACAGACGTCTGCCTCACATTATATATGCTATCTCTAGTACGAATGTTTTCGACGTACAAAGGAACTTTAAAGTCCTATGCTTTTGAGTTTGCGAATACTATTTATATCTATTCAGTAATATGATTTATGAAATGTATTTTCGAAAGTAATTCATGATAAAATATTGCAGCGAGCGAAGTTCCTAAAGTTGCAATTACCCATCGACTCATAAAATAAGTTAAGTTTCTTACTTCGACATAACTGATGAAACTTATGAAATCCAAGACATAATTTAACGATTATTAATTCCAAAACTGTGTTCATAATAGATCAGAAAATAGAACTGTTGAAGAATTAAGTAAATACATATTAAAAATCTTCAAAACACAAGACGTAAGTATTAAAACAGAGTTAATAACCAATGATTTCTTAACTGATTCAATCATACGAGTTTCTAGAAAGAAGAATGCACTGATATAGCTTCAAATACACTTTGTTGCTAAAACACTACTATCACTTCAACTACACCTTAACGTTCATTAAAACACTATAGTCATTTCAACTACTCCTTAACTTTTGTTAAAACATTACAATCACTCCAATTAAATTTTGTTGTTAAAACGCTATAATCACCTCATCTGTTGTTAAAACACTATAATTACTCCAACTACACATTGTTTTTAAAATCACTATAATCACTTTAACTTTTTGAAGTGATTATAGTGTTTTAACAAAAGTTGAAGTGATTATAATGTTTTAACAACAAAGTGTAGTTGAAGTAATTATAGTGTTTTAACAACAATTAAAGTTTCTTTAAAGTGGATTTTAGTGTTTTAGCAACAGTTGAAGTGATTATAGTGTAATTGAAATGATTGTAGTGTTTTAACAAAAGTTAAGAAGTAGTTGAAGTGATTGTAGTGTTTCAACAAAAGTTAAGGTGTAGTTGAAGTGATTATAGTGTTTTAACAACAAAGTGTAACTGAAGTGGATTTTAGTGTTTTAACAACAAAGTGTAACTGAAGTGGATTTTAGTGTTTTAACAACAGTTGAAGTATAGTTAAAGTGATTATAGTGTTTTAACAACAGTTGAAGTAAAGTTAAAGTGATTATAGTGTTTTAACAACAGTTGAAGTCTTTTGTTAAACACTACAATCACTTCAATTACACTTTGTTGTTAAAACACTATAATTACTTGAACTACGCTTTGTTGTTAAAACACTATAATTACTTTAACTATACTTCAACTGTTGTTAAAACACTACAATCACTTCAACTACACTTTAACTTTTGTTAAACACTACAATCACTTCAATTACACTTTGTTGTTAAAAGACTATAATCACTTCAACTTTTGTTAAAACACTACAATCACTTCAATTACACTTTGTTGTTAAAACACTACAATCACTTTAATTACACTTTGTTGTTAAAACACTATAATCACTTCAACTGTTGTTAAAACACTAAAATCCACTTCAGTTACACTTTGTTGTTAAAACACTAAAATGCACTTCAGTTACACTTTGTTGTTAAAACACTATAATCACATCAACTACACCTTAACTTTTGTTAAAACACTACAATCACTTCAACTACTTCTTAACTTTTGTTAAAACTCTACAATCACTTCAATTACACTTTGCTGTTAAAACACTATAATTACTTCAACTACACTTTGTTGTTAAAACACTATAATTACTTCAACCACACTTTGTTGTTAAAACACTATAATCACTTCAACTTTTGTTAAAACACTATAATCACTTTAACTATACTTCAACTGTTGTTAAAACACTACAGTCAACTTCACTTATACTTTGTTGTTAAAACACTATAATCACTTCAACTGTTGTTAAAACACTACAATCACTTCAACTGTTGTTAAAACACTACAATCACTTCAACTAAACTTTGACTGTTCTTAAAATATTATAATCACTTCAACTACACTTTGACTGTTGTTAAGATACTGCAGTCACTTCAACTATACTTTAACAGTTGTTAAAACACTACAATCATTTCAACTAAACTTTAACTGTTGCTAAAACACTACAATCATTTCAACTAAAATTTGATTGTTGTTAAAACACTATACTCACTTCAACTAAACTTTGACTGTCGTTAAAACACTACAATCACTTCAACTAAACTTTGTTTGTTGTTAAAACACTATAATCACTTCAACTAAACTTTGTTGTTAAAACACTATAATCACTTCAACTAAACTTTGACTGTTGTTAAAACACTATAATCACTTCAACTAAACTTTGACTGTTGTTAAATCACTACAGTTACTTCAACTACACTTTAATTGTTGTTAAAACACTATAATGACAAAGGTTTTCGCTCACTATCAGAGCTTGGACAATTGGCTTGGTTACAACACCCACACAAGTTTTAATTAAAACGTTAGTGATAAAAGTTATTTACAGGTTTGGGAAGAAAGTATGACAAAACAGAACAGTCAGAAAAGACGATTTTTATACCCTGAATTATTCATTAACCGATATAACATTCTAATACGAATATTTACACTTCAAATAATTACGTGTTTCCAGAAGAATATTCTATTACAGACATACTGGTATTAAAACATTTATATAGACGAGCGAAAAAAGACATTACTCCATATCAGCAAGTACTGGAAAATACTAAGGGCAAGTAATAAGTTCATGGCTCTCCATAGAAACGTATTTTCAACTTAACAATGCAGAAGTTGATCCCGAGTCTATCATTCACAGTATATCAAGTATACATTATTCACATACAAAATAATAACGAACTGTATCACACGCACACAGTTTTCAGAGCATTATAAGGTCCTAGCGAGATAAGTCTTAAGACTAAAACAATACGGTAACAACAAGTCACATCATGTGATGAGGTTAAACTGCACTTACTAAAATGTTAATAATGATCACGCTTTCTATCTCGTCGACATCAGAACTTCAGGAACTACTCGAGGCAGTATCTGTAGTAATAAGTTAGCTATACAACTTGGGATCAATACCAATTCAAACATAATGTAAACAAAGTAAATATATTAATGTTTCTTACAGTCACAAATACAAGTAGTATTAGCTTATATAAAAACTGATTACACCAAAACTGGTCAACCGGTCTGTAACAGAGAACAACAACGAATAAGGCACTATTTCTGGTTAGGTAAATAATACGGTTAGTTATAAATGCAGAAGAAGAAGAATTACACATACAATAGTGAAAGTATGTAGACGTGAAGACTACAACAACCAGGATAATTCCACTTTAATCTTGTACATTTATTTAACTGCTTGTTCAAAACTAACGAGCGACCTGACCAATTTTGGTACATACTTTTTAAGGCTCATTGTTAAATGTGTCACTGACAAGGACTCGACATTGTAGAGTTTAATTTCGCTGTTATATGTTATAAGAATTTGTATTTTATAAACCATAATATACATATGTGTATTCGGTTGATTAGGATATCTTTTGAAAATATTAATTAAATGGCTAGAAGTTTTATTGAGCAAAATGAACTTGTTTTTACTAAAGCGTCCCCAAATTGGTCGGAGATAAGTTCATGGTCTTAAATGCCAAAATCTGTTGTTTGATTGTCCGCGATGGAAAGAGTGCAGACAGCCCGTTGTGTAGAAAACTATAAAGCAGTTTTGTTTAATTTACAGAAAATTGTAACAAGCCTGAGATTTAGAAGGTTTTTTCCTAACTTGAATGTAAAAATCCTTGGTAAAATTTTGAAATAATAGACAATATCTGTCTGCAATCGGAAAAGTGTTAATGATTTCTTTTTCAGAAGCGAGTGAAACATAAACAAATGCAGGTTATTCGCTGTTTTATGTTACATGTTTCATTAGGAAGCTAATTTATTTTTAAAGTTAACAGAATAGCAGATTCAAGTAGAAATAATATTTATAACAACTAATTTTCCCGTTAATAATACACAATGTTGTCATTAAGGAACTTCTCATAATTTCGGTAAGGATACAATTATTCAAATTGTCTTTGTTCTTCAGATTTGAAAGAAGGGTTTTTAAGCTGTTAGAGCAAACCTGGGTTGAATCTTACCTCAAGTGTTTTTATTGAAGATTTGTATTTCTTTCTCTCCACAGCTGTAACTGTCTGAACATAACTATCTTATCTGAAGGCTCGCATTAAAATGTTAATCACCTTGTCTACAATATGTTTTTCTCGTTGTTATAATTACTTATGTACTAATTGTATATGGAAAAACGTCGTTGATTATATATATACCTTAATACTAAATAATGCAAGCTATATTTGGCTAATAATGGCTGCAGGTATTATGTTTGAAACGAAGAATAAATAAATAAAGCTACTTTTTGATTAAATCTTTAAAAATTCATATATTTTGAGTTTTTTTTGGCTAGTAATTCGTTTCAGCGGAGAAACCGGAAACAATAGTTAATTAATCTTTTGAGCTTTCTAATGTTCACCGCCGGGAATCAAACTGTGGATTTTAACGTTGTAACTCTGTAGACTTACCGCTGTCCCCCTGAGAGACAAATAAATGTGTGTATTACAATACCGAACACTGACCGGTCATAAGAACACTGTGTTTTTATAGTCTACGTGATAGATCACGCTCCTGCAACATTCAAACTTTTTATTACAGCGTAAATGCTAGTGTCACCAGGACATTTTTGGGCCACATAACTATGAGAAGCAAAGTACAAAAACATTGCTTTAAAGAGATAGAATTATTTGGAAGTTTGTTTCTAATAGCGGCCATCCCTGATTTTGAACTCAGACTATAGAGGAACGACGTAGGACGCATCAACTAATAAATACAATACTTTAGTAGAGATAAATGTCCCGATAATGATTGACTAGGACAATCAAAACATGTTGACTGATTTTAGTGCCCTCCAGTGGTTCAGCGGTAAGTCTGAAGGATTATAATACAAAAAAACGGGTTTCGGTACTCGTGATGGCCACAGCACAGATAGCCCATTGTGTAGCTTTGTGCTTAATAACAAACTAACTAATTTTAATTTTGTGTATGTGATTTTAGTTTTATTTTAAAGACATTTATTTGTGCCAATCAATGTTATTTTCTTTCACTGTTCTGTTGAAACGCTCGAAGCTTTTCCAAATTATTAATTTGCAAAATTCCACCGGTGTGCAAAATTTATTTGCATAAAGTTCACCGCTTCACATAATTAATTTGTGAAATTTGCATAAAGTTCACTAGTTCACATAATTAATTTGTGTCTTTTGCATAAAGTTTACCGGTTGTTTATGTTCTGAGTTTAAGAGTGGTAGAGATTTCACTAAGCCTATACGATCGCTGGCTTCGGTAAAAACCAAATAAAAACAAAAAATAATTCGATTTTTCCCAAGGAAAACATGTTTTAGAAACTAACACACCGACACAGTGATAAATAAAAATCAGTCATGTCTCTGATTTTTAGCAATTCCTCATAACTAATTATGCTTGAACATCTCCAAATCATTCGCACTTAAATTCTCCAGGAAAAAGTTAACGAATTAAACACAATGTGACTAATTACATTCGGATTTATATCGATTTCCTCATTTCCCCAGTTTGGTTATAATTACAAACGGTTTAGATTCGTTTTCAAAGGCGTGGTTTCCGCACAGATGAAGGCCGATATGAGAGCCTTACCAAAAGACGATAACGAGGGAGGAATGCAGTGAAGTGTATACATACGGTGTTCTATTTGTTTAAAATACAACAGATTTCCTACAACAGCAAAGATTAAATAATTGATGAAGAAAGCTGCTCCATTGGATGATTTTGCAATTAATGATAAACAAACTATGGCAACCTTAGAACAGTTAGTACATCTTATATTGCTTCATGTATTATTTCCGAAGATATTTCCATAAACACAGATTTAAGTTAAACAATCGTTGCTGATGGTTTTATGTTTAAAGAACCGTAAACGAACTACACTTAGAATAAGCAAATAAGTAGAAAATATGCATTCCACTGAAGCTTAACTCTAAAACTACCGATCTGTTACGGTTAAAATCGTGATGAGCACCCATATCAGTTTTTAATATGTCTTTTCACACAGACTGACTGATATTTCTTAGATTTAGCAAGATGTTTGCTGGTTAATTCAATTTATTTTTATTCTGGTTAAGTACAAAGTTCCATAATTGGCTACTTGTGCTCTACCCACCACAGATATCAAAGAAATGATCAAACATAAATGTGCGAAATCACTCATTTTCTGTGAAAAACGCCTAGGGGACTTCAGAATTAATTAGTGCTATTAATTGTAATATTGAGTAGTTATATATTTTTTTACATTTGAGTGTGTTTTTTGCTTATATATTATTAGAAATTATGTAACCGAAAAAGTCATTAACCCACAAGCAGTTTGGTGCATAAATTTATAATTTAGAAATATGTGTTAAAACTCCAATAGTGTTTATTTAGACCTCATTGATAATAACTAGGGTTAAGTAATGTCTTCTTTAAAACTTTTTCTTCTTTTACACTAAGTCAAGGAATACTTAAAAAAACAGTAAAAAGTGTTTAAAAAAGGTTGAGTACATTATATTAAAAAATATGAATATACAAATCAGCAAGTCAAGTGATAATCACAGCCACTATAAAGTCGCGGTGAAACGGCATATATCAGAACTACACTTTAACATTGTTTGATTACGTAGATAGTAAGCTGACAAATCAAACTGATCGCTTTTGAGGCGTAAAATATTCATACACACAGGTCATTAAGATGTTCTCAGATCGGGAATTTAAATTTTCTTGGAAGGAGATATCCCCTGTATTCAATGCTTTTGGAAATCGAAAAAATAAGGGCATCAGGACAATCCCATGAAGAGACCTGCGAAAAATTGAACCCTAGGTCGTGGGAAGCAAACTGCAGTGTTTTGTAATAGGAGAAACGCCATGAACACAAAGATCAGTGACAAAAACTGTCCACGTACCTCAGATAATAGTATTCAATATAATCAAGAAGGATTTCTGTCTGTAAAAGCGATACAAATCTCACGTACACAAGTTTCATTCACGACACATCTATTCAACCGTCACATACCTCAAACAAGTAAAGAATGAAACTGGTATTCATGCAATACCTCTTAAGACTTTTCTGTGTGATCGGAGTGTTGAAATGGTCGATGAGAAACCGTCGTTTTCGTACATTAGATGGATTATAGAAAACACGAAGAGAGGTGTGGTGTGCTTTGGAAATGACATATAGAGCCTGACCAAACTGATAACATGGACAGTAACGACGTGCTGTGCCTCAAAAATCGTTTTCATACAACGTATTCAACCTCTGTCTTCCAATGTTTTTCATGACAATTTGCTGCACTATCATCTTAGAAAAACTGTTGTCAATGAAGATGGAGATGAAGCATTGCAGTATGGACAAAAGCAACAACAATGATCAGGTACATTCTGGACGTTATTTTTTCTTTTAAAAGAAACAAAGGAACCCATTTTATACTAAGAGAACATTTTTCAAACTATAATTCCTCCTCCAGTAGCTTGCACTTTCACAAAAACACAAGCATGTGGTTCTATCTATATGTCTATCTTACCAACAATACAGAAAATGTGAAATACGACTCATCAGACCACATGCTTCTAGTAATTGTAAATACTAATGAAGCTAGATCACACAATGTGCTTCAAGTCATTCTAACTAATAATGAAATCAGACCATACCACACGCTTCTAGTCATTTGAAGCACCAATAAAGCCAAATCGCACCACACGCTTCCAATCATTCAAATACTAATGAAGCTGTTTTCCTATTCTCCTAAGATACATTTTTATGCATTGGTCGTTGAATGCCATATGGCCGTTTCTATCAATTATTTTACAATTGTGTAAATAAAATTGCAGAAACAGTCATATGGCAGGCAACAATCAGTCTAAAAACCGATAGAAAGCGCAACTATATTTCCAAAGTTTACATGGTACAGTTCAGTTCTGACCACGAATAAAGGAAGCACTCGGTTGGGATACAGTCAAATGTCTGATACATCTTAAAGCCTGTCTAATTTTATATCCCTTTGTTCTGTTACCAACGTTTATGTGGGTATAGTTTTCCTGGTGACAAATGTATTCTTATTCATCTCTGCATTTAAATATCTCAAGTAATCATCAGATTGCCAGTCTATTTTCGCATGCTTATGTATGGGGGAGAGGGGATCTTAAGAAGTGTAAAGTGTTCAGTCACATAATGATCGTAATGATATTTTTCTTGGCAATCAACTTACCTATGGGATAAAATGACAAATGTAAAGTAACTGTATATAAAATCACATTGTCCAAAACCCGTTGTAATATAGTTTTTAGTTAATTACCAATGCTTCCCAGTATGACTTTACAAGAAAAGTTGAAAGTGTCTACACAAATAAGCAAACAAGTAAAACATCTATAATCACGAAACATATCGACTTGTGTTATATTTTCAAAACAGTCTCTCAGACATTATTTCAAAAGACAATAAGTAATCAGCTATTGATAACAATATTTTCCAACTAAGTAAGCAAAAATACAAGTGCATTTCATAAACACCATTTTATTTACGTCATTTAGAAAACATCAAAGATTAAAACACATTCTGTGAACTTTCAAGTACATAAAATACAGACACGCATACACATGTTTATAAAGCTAATTTAGTTTCATTAATAAGAAATGGTTTCTCTGAACAACTATGTTACAAGACTGCACATGGAATCGACCTCCCGAGACCATCAAAGCAATTGATAGCATATGGACTTGAACCAGGTCTGATTTTTAATGAGTGTTTGTGAATACTTTGCCATTTTGGCATTAATACATATTTATCTGTGCGTACACAAGAAGACTGTTAATTATGAAACTCTTTAAAATGGGAACTTTATCAGTAATATGTAAGCCTAACCTAATACACCCAATGTGTACACATAACTAGGCAAACACATGCATTAAAGCCAATCATTTTATATGATTTAACAAAGAAGCTTCCCGTTTTTTATAGTACACAGGACTCAACAGCTATGCAAAAGATGGGAAGATATGAAAATGAGGCAAATTGCCAAACACTGACGTCAAAACTTACCCCTTTCTCCCTCCTTCACCATATATGTAAGGCTGAACATGTGTGCCCGTCTACAACGTTAATGCAAGGAGCATTCTTTAGACGAAAGCGTAAAGTAAAATAATTCAGCCACGAACATGGACGTGTCTGCTTTTCTAAAACAGGAGCTTTCGCACCAGAGGGCACATTTGAAGAACTAGAAAGGTAGATAAATTATTCATTGCACACACACGCCAAGCTATGTAAGTGATAGTGACTATCCCTTTCAGAATAACAGCTTTCCAAAGCTAGAAGTTCCACTAGATGCAGGGTACCAATAACCCATATATTCCCTGTAGTACAAATAAATACAGGATTTAGAACATAAAGCCTGACTGGTGCATTAGGAAATGACGTAACTGTTCTGTGTTCTTAGTGTATTAGTTGTTTTGACTGAATAGCCCTCTATAAAAATAGTAATAATAAACCAAGAAGGCTCTCATAAAAACCAGTGATTAAGCAAAATATGTGGTAGAACGCCATTAGAAGTTTTCTGGTAATGACTTGAGTGTTAACAGATTTTTTTCATACGAGATGAAAGAAATCTCTAAAGCGTTTGTCCTCTTAAAAAATTCTCTATTTCTGTTGATATATTTTGTTCATTACTAAAATAATTTGTGTAATTTTTGCTCCATCTAAAAGAAAGACTTATCTAATATTTATCCACATGAGAGGAGACAAGTTGTCTAATGCTGCTATACCTGAGAGGATGAATTTTTCAATGCTTTTACATTTCAGAGGATAAGTTATTCGTTGTTCTTACATTTCCGATGTTAAGTTATTTATGTTAATACATGTATGAGAGAACGATTTGTTCGTTTTTTTTTTTTTACATTTGGAAAGATAAATTGTACAAAATTCCCACATCTCAGAAAACGACTTGTTCAATGTTCTTACATATGATGAGACGAATTGTCTGATGTTTCTGGAAAAGATGCGTTGTTTACGGTTACTCATATTGAAGATGTGGACTATACAATATTGCTTCACTTGAGAAGATGGGTCATCCAATGTTATTCCATCTGAAAGGATAGGTTGAATCTACCTAAGAAGATGGGATGCCTACGTTACTTGATTTAAAAGAATGAGTTGTTCAATGTTGCTATCTTTAAAAAAAAAGTTATGTTTCTACTGCGAGAAAATTGATTGTTTAAGATTGCGTCATCTGAGGATATTAGGTTTGACAACAAGTTAACTTAATTATTGAGTTACTTTATATTGTTCTGTCTCAAACAAATGGATTGTCTGACTCATTTTAAGCCAACACAAGTAGCTGTGTAATCGCATTGTTCTTATGTGTATGTACGTGTGTATTTACGCGAATGACAATAATAAGTTAATCATTTTAATAGAGAAACTTGAATAATATATGAATTGGTTAAAATGCACAAAGCATGATGTTTATGTACGCCTAAAGTTTTACTTAAACAGCAATATCTCATATCCTTATTTTTTTCTCTTAGCATCTGGCTAACTTAATCTTATTTTAGCAACAGGCGTGTAAGAATCAAAATTACATGTATAATATGAAATACTAAAATTATGTTTACGCATCAAGAAATGTCTGATCTTGCAAACAAAGCATGACTGATCGAAAAAGTTTACGAGTACTGATTTATTATTAACAACGGTTGGAGGAAATTAAAGAAAACAAAAAGCGGAACTTCAATTAATTTTGTGACGTAAAACTTCACATACGTATCGTATAGTATACTCTATGGAGTTTTAGGGACGATAGATTGTACTTGATAAATTTAAAAACTGAACTGACGTTTAAACTTTAATCATAATTACTTTACTCTCTGATTTTGTTTTGTTATTATTGATTTAATTAAAACGTGTCAAGATTATAATTACTTTCATTTTGACATTAAAGTAAATATATTTTATTGTTTTACGTATATTGTGTTATAACTGAATGGCCCACTATAATAGTAATAATAAACCAAGACACTTGTTAAAACCATTCACCATTTTGATACAACTATAACCAGTAACAATGATCAGAAGCCATTGTACATTTGATTAAGGTCAAAAATCTTTCCAGGCAAAAGAATTATTTCCTGACGATACGAAACCTACAGATAATACACACAACAGCCATCTAATCAGGTTGCATAAACAATATTATCTTACAGGTTAATCGACAAGGAAAAGCACAACCTATCACTATATCAGATTGGAAATTACACAAACCCCCATTGAACCATAACAGACACTCATACTCTAAATATAACTATTTATGTAATAAAGTCACAGCTTCATATTCATTTGGTAGTGGCATCCAATTCAGAAGATTGCTCTGAATGCATTCATTACAAAAAATAAGAATAAAAAAACACACGGCAGGCAGAAAATTAAATTTTCTGTCCACGGGGTTTCGAGATAACCGCAATAATCCATGTTGTCCGGTGCACAATTACTTATTCATGACCCATTTGTCAGCACTTCGAGGTGGGGAAAAGGATAGTTTCATTAGTACATTAGTACAGCACTTCAATCAACATTAATGATGTCGTTTTACTATATCCATATGCTCGTCATGTCAGTGCATGAGTTTTAAAAGGAAAGGTGCTCCTCCCAGATGTTTTTAAAGTAAGTCATGCGGTTAACCCTAATGGAAAACTTTGACACAACCACGTACATCAAACAATAGTCATTAATGGTAACAATGTTTTAAAAAAATCAAAACAGCATCCTATGTGTATTTTATATAAATGATGAAACAGGAATTTTAAACATGAACGGCACCACATGAGCATGTATGATTTCGGTATAGCCGTGCCTAATTTTGAAGTACTGAGAAAAAGAAAGGCACTTGTCTACACGAAGACTTTGCCTGGATCTTAGAACTGAATAATGGTTTTGTCTGTCATATTTATAGCTCGCCAATAGCTGAAAGTACAGAGAGTGTCCACTGGCATTACTTTCGAACCCTTGACCTTCTGGTCCGCAGTGCAACGTGCTATACGCTAGGCCACGCCTGGCTCACGTGGAGGAGAATTATGCAAGATAACTATGGAACTTTGGTGCTTACAGAAACGTTAACCCTTACATTTCCAATTTGGCATTCTGTTATTCATGTTTAGGCTAAAAATCAATCGTTGTAGGGAAATAATTTTGGCAAGTTTTTAGGGAAGTATACAGGATGCTCAAGTATCAATGTACCTTCATAATTCCCGGTGAAAAGAAGAACGTGAAAATAACCAAATATGGAACGCGAGATAAATATATATATATATATATTATATAAGCAATATAAACATTGAACCAGGTTTATCAGAACAAGTAAGGAACACAGCAAGAGAAGCCAGATACATGCACAATTAAATAGCAAGTGGGAAGCAAAAATTACTTTGAGAGAAGCTAATGTGTGATTCGATCTGTCTTTTTTTTTTTTGCTGTGTAACAGTACAAATGATGAGGATGTATGCCAGCAGCACAATGAGCTGTAATTAACACAATTCTTCAGATATAGCATGAAAATGAAACTGCCAAATGAAGTTATTGAGAGTTAGAAAAGGTTCGTCATATTGTTGTTGCAGGATATGCTATCTTTACGAAGGTGGCGCGCGTACGAATATGGTCAAGCCGAAAACCCCAGCCTAACAGGCTAGGAAGGAAACCGTTAATAATAAACAACCAAGTCGTTTGAATGACATTTATTTTAAAATTCTGCTTATAGACCGAGAGGAGGAGTTGAAGTTATAAAATGATACGTTAGAGCTTCTGAGTGGTAAGATGTTTAAGTCCAGTGAAGGACTATTACAAGAAATGCAAAAATTGACAAAAATATCCTGGATAGCGTTATTAGATGTGTAGTAAACCAAAAGTAATCTTTAACATTAAATGACAGGAAGTAGCCTTGAAGTGGATTATTGACAATAAATGGAAGAAAGAAGTCTGGAAGAGAAATGTTGAAAATGACCATAAACGGGAGGAAGTAGTCTTAAAAAGGACAGTTATAAGTGCAATAAATGGCAGAGAGAAGTCGGTTTTAAAAGACCTATTGGAATACAAGTAAACAGTAGTAGTTTTGAAACGCATATTCGATTGAAATTACACAAGAGATATATTCACTAGTCATCCCTGATTTTCAACTAATAGACTAGAGGAAAAGCGGCTAGTCAATAACACTCACCCCATACTCTTAGGCTACTCGTACAACATACACACACAGCCCCAAAGTGAGGGGCGTGATTTTGCAACAACGTGACGTCAAGAAAAGGACCTGGAATCACAGGCCAGCATGCTGACCACTTGGCCACGCCCCCTGCCCCTCTATAAGCTAATTATTAGAATTTTATTTCAAATTCTAATTAAGTGGAGTAGTAAATTAAAAGAACAAAATGATGACATTGAAGACAAAATTAAGAAGTTAAGTAAAAATAAACAAGTTACTAACAAAATAAAAAAAGATGAGTAAATCGACTGAAGGTAGTTTGAAAAAAATCGTTAAAAACATTATAAATTGACAGAAAACTGCTTCAAAAGTATATATATATTTAACGAAAGGCTATGTAAAACGTTTTACTATTAACACAAGATTTCATCATGAATGTAATTATGCAATTAGATACTGATACTGATTTGCTTAAAAGTGAAATAAAAAATGCCAAATTAGTAATTAAAATAAGTCGTTGATGTCTTTCAGGCTTACATCGTAAACGATTTGCTACATAATGTTGTTTTTTTTTCACAGAATGATATTACCTTCAACTGCGCATTCCGATTATAATAGATACATACACGGTCTACCTTAAAGAATCGAAAATTCAATCTTCCCAAACGCTTCAGGAGGGCGTGTATCTTACGAAAGCGCATGCTCTGCAATTAATATCGATAGATCGATTAAACTCTTAATCAATCCGTATTTATATTAATGCGCGTAATTTGCAAGAGATTAATCGGTAAACTAATGAATTCTAATTTTAAAATGCACAAAAATTATAATGAAGGAAGTCATTACATTAAAATTAATCAAAATTAAGTAATTTTAGTTCCTGTGCTCTATACTCGGCAGCAGGTTAAATAACCGAATCAAGGGAGGCAAATGAGTGCAATTGCCTCAGCCCCCCCCCCCCGGGTCGAGAGGGGGACCCTTGACTAAGAGAAGAATAAATAAATGATGAAAAACTGGATGTCTCATTGAAAAACACGTGTTTGCAAGTATGACATTATGAAAATAGCGGTTTGAGTCGTTTTATGTACGACTATGTATTTTATAATTTTTCATTAATATGTTCTTACAGTTTGTTCTTTCATAAATAGTGACTTGACATTTAACAAACAAGTTCATTGCCATTACTGTTTATCTATTATAAATATCAGAATTTGAACTTCATAAAAAGTACAATATAATTCGAATTGCGTTTTGGAGAAATGTTTGTACTGGTTGTTTGTGTAGAAATTCACAAGTGTATATTAATATTAAAAGTTTATTAATAGTTCAATAATAACATTCATTCTATTTATACTAACAGTTAAATAATAATCAAAGTATCAAATCATTGTCTTTATATTAACAGTTCAATAATAAGTAAAGCATCAGTTCAGTGTATTCAAACTAAAAGTTCAATAATAAGTAAAGCATCAGTTCAGTGTATTCAAACTAAAAGTTCAATAATAAGCAAAGCATCAGTTCAGTGTATTCAAACTAAAAGTTCAATAATAAGCAAAGCATCAGTTCAGTGTATTCAAACTAACAGTTCAATAATAAGCAAAGCATCAGTTCAGTGTATTCAAACTAACAGTTCAATAATAAACAAAGCATCAGTTCAGTGTATTCAAACTAACAGTTCAATAACAAGCAAAGCATTAGTTTACTGTATTCAAACTAACAATTCAATAATAAGCAAAACATCAGTTTACTGCATTCAAACTAAAAGTTCAATGATAAACAAGCATCAGTTCAGTGTATTTAAAACTAACAATTTTAACCAAAAATCAATTGGCGTTTCTACGTACGTTTCTTATATCCCGAAAGTATTATATGGGTTCTAGAAATGTAGATGAACCCTTCTATACATTTATAAATATTGAAACTTTCGAAAGCTACTTGTGAAATTAGTCCACAATGAAAATGATACTTCAAAAGTTTCTTTCTAAATACATGTTTTGCAAAAACGTTTTCATAGGCTGGACGCACATTCAGCTCAAAAATCGATATTCAGTTAACTACGATAAATAAATCTAGTTTTTTTTTACAGAAGTTAAAAGAACACAGCTGTACCGTTTTTAGTAGTTTTAATTTTGAATGCAATATCGTAAGTTTCTTGGCATAATCACTTAATATTACCAATCGATATAGTTAAGATTTAAGTACCTCTATAAATCACAATGCAAATCTAATGTCTAGGGATTATTTATTTTGGATAATAACATATTAATCTTACGAATTAAACATTCAGTGGAGCATGAAGAGCGGTTAAGCTAGACCACACGGATAAAAAAAGCGAGACAGGATTGCTGCCAAAGGCCGTTTCTTTAAAATATATTGCTTACTTCACAATTCAGTAATTCATCACCCAGAAGTCGGCAGTTACTAAACATATATTTTTATAAAATAAGCCTACGCCAAAATGTCTCTGCACACGTTTTAATGTTACGGCATACATGAAATACTAGACGTCAAATAAATCAAACACACACACAGACACGCACGCACATACATATTCTCGTCTCTCCTGTAAGTTTCTGTTTCCGAGTTTAAACGTCATACACATAGGTTTTGTACAGTCACAACTAGAAATAGTTTTTATATATTTTTGCTGGCTGTTTATTTCCTACTTTCATTTACAGGAATATATAAAGGTAACTATAGGCTTAGTTTAATGTAATTTTTACAAATGAATAAGTGTGGAAGCTATTTCAGAAAAGAATTAGGGAACTGGAAATCAAATCATATATTTGTTGCCTGTCACATAACTAGTTTTCTTATTTGGGTTAACTGTAGGAGTAATTTCCACAGAGATATATAATGAACTTACTAGTAGTTTCCACAGAGATATAATGAACTTACTAGTAGTTTCCACAGAGATATATAATGAACTTACTAATAGTGCGCACAAAGCAGCAAAACACAAAACATCATTTTTCCTGAATGATTGTCGAAGAAAAAAGCAACCATAGACAACTCAGATATCAGCAACGTTATTCAAAGAAAAATAATCCACAGAATAGCAACAAAATCAGCACGTCTAAAATATTGAAAAGGTCCTCTTGCTCACAGACATTTAATTCTATCCATACTAGACATGATGTCGGCACAAAAATCTACACTTCTTCAATGAGACATTCTCTATAACGTACAGTTGTATTGGTTATATAAAATAATCCAGTTGTCGCTTTTAAGGGACAAATCTAGAAAGCTAGGTTTCCCCTAGATAGAAGTTATTCCCATAATCCTGGGTTATGCACTAATAAATATGGGACTTTCTTCTGATAACGAAAGACATCATTAACGTTTTGATTTTTTTTCCATATTCGAGCATAGCTCCTCGAAATTATAAGCTTTTTCTTTTCATTATCGGTGTCTCAGAAATGCTTAGGATGAAACATTTTACACTCAGATGTTGTCGAAAACTACCTAAAAGTATGTTTACCTGTATACATACATGAGTATAGATGAGAATGTAATTGTGAATGATGCCTGTGGTAGGCAATGTGAGATTTTTACACAACTAGGTAGGAAAAATTGTATACGTTGGACTTATAGAGTCTAGTGCTTTACTGGCTGATCCATTGCAAATTTGTGTCCATGTTTAACGAATACATAGGCAAAAATAAAGATGACAAAGGACTTGAAAGCACGTAAGTTGCTACCTTGAGCGCTAAATGTTGTAAGGTTTTAGTTAATACATTGGACACACGTTTTCTATTTCCCAAAAAGTGTGATTTACAGTGGATGTTGACCAGGAGTGGTCTACCAGTTAGCGAGCATGGATGAATCCAAGGTTTCATGATTTTCGACCTGTTGCACAAATACGGTCTTCGTATTTTGTGGCTATGGATGGGTTACAAGAATGAAAGTTAAATCTTATCAATCGATTACACAAAAGGTGGCGGTGGGTGCTTTTGACTAGTTGCCTTTTCTCTAGTCTATCATTCAAACATATAGACAGCTGGTGTGCCTTTGTGTAGCTTTGTGCAAAATCAGACAATACAGAGGATGGCCTCGAAACAGGTAGATGCATCCACACAGTCATAGTCATGAACAAACATTTAAAATATTTTACAGTGCAGTCCAATCTATATTCATATGCAAGTTTTGTTTTAATTTTGTGCAAAGCTACACAAAGGTTATCTGTGCTAGCCGTTCTTAATTTACCAATGAAAGACAAGAGGGAAGGCAGATAGTCATCATCTTCCACCGCCAACTCTTGGGCTACTCTTTTACCAAAGAATAATGGGATTGACAATCATATTATAGCGCCCCTACGGCTGAAAGGGCGAGCATGTTTGGTGGGACGGGGATTCGAACCCGCGACTTTCAGACTGCGAGTCAAACGCCCTAACCACCTGGCCATGCCGGGCCCTCATATGCAAGTATAAAGCTCTGTGGGAAATCGTTCTGTTTTCCCACATAACGTTACAAACAGATAACTGAACACAGTAATAAAGTAAAATGAGTGACACTTGTAACGAATATATACAGAGGGTTGAGTACGTTATATGAAAACTATTTTGAATATTCAAATCAAAAAGCCACGTGACAACCAGAACTATGTAAAGTCCTGTTGGAATAGTATGTATCAGAAAAGCATCTTTACATTGTTTGGCGTTTCGTTAGTAGTGTGATGTTACGGAAAATTGATCGATTTTAGGAAGGATGTATAAAAGCTCTTTTTTGACGCACAATATCATTCATATTGGATATTTAAAATGTCCAAGACGGGGATATCCCCTGAATTTAATAGCATTGGTAAGAACAGGAATATGGATCAACTTGAGGTATTAAGACCATCCAGAAACAGACCTTCAACAAGTAGTACCCCAGTCGTGGTAAGCAAATGCAACGGTTTTTGACAGGCGAGAATCTACGAACACAAGGGTCAATGACAAGCAACAATGTGCAGTATAATTAAGAAGGATCTCCATCTGAAAAATCAATACAAGCCATATCCATTCAACCGTTGCATACCTCAACTCAGTGATGAATGATACGGGTATTCATGTTATTCCATGAAAAGACATATCTGTATTTTTGCAATAGGACTGTTTAATTAGACACTTGGAAACCATCTTCTTCACACACTATACTGACTACAAATAACATGCAGGGAAGAAGGTTGTGCTCTAAGCATGCCAGCCTTTTGCAATAGAAAGTATGCTGCAGAGCTGTTGTCAAGATTTACAGTCGTCATATAGAGCATGACCGGCAGTGGTGACATGGACTGTAACGACATGGTGAGGCCCCGAAATCGCTTTAATATAACGTGTTCAACCTCTGTATGTGTCATTAATCAAAATTATATAAGCAAATCACTGTGAGCAACAACGGAACTAGCTCGATGTATCAAAGTTGATCTTATATTATACTTGGTTACAAAGTACACGACAAAATTGTAAGATTAATGAGCGGAGTTATTACAGGGAAGCTAACACATAGGAATGTATGTGTGCGTGTGAACAATCTCAGTCTGAAAATTACTTCTCTTTCTTGAAAATCATCAGAACAAAGGGAAAGTTCGAAACAAAGAAAATAGGAAATGACTTTCGAAAAAATAATTTTCTAGAAACCTGCTTGTGAATTGGTAATATAATCCGTAGAGTTCCATGCGAAGTTTCAATCTGCTACGCAATGTGGTAATGCAAAATGCAGGCTATAATTCAATATATATGGTATTATAAGTGTCAAGGCATTTCACAACATCCAGATAATATATGAAATAAACATTCAGCTGAATATAATACAGGAAACTCCTGCCGATCTTGTTACATATTGAAAAAATGAGATACATATTTGTAATCAAAAGGAATACACAACGTGGTACAGCTTCTCCAATAATAACTCTAAATTTTATAATAATGTGTTCTTCAACGAAAAGATAAAGGAAAAATAAAAGAGTTTGCCTAATCCTTGGGCTTAACTATCTTTGATATTTGTGAAGTTTCGGTATAACCTGAATATGATTAGAGAGTTATGTATCTCACACAACTGTAATTATTAAAAACTTATTATCCTGCATTTAGCTTTTTAAATTTATCAGTTTATCTGCGTTTCCATAGAATATGATACACAAACTTTCACAGACTTTTTAAAAACCGTTTCATGAGCAACAGAGAACAAAAACACGAGAAATTTATAACGGCTGCGGCTAGTAGGAGCTGTAATAACTACAAAAAATATAACAAATTCGATAACAGTTAATAATGTTTCTGAATGTTAAAAAAGATAGAGTAAAAGAAATATGGCTGATTGTTAACATGTGTAATCTCAGAACCACGACGATCTTATTAAGTTCTTCATTTCCTGCATCTTATCAGATCTCAAGAATTCAGATGATCACATAACTACAGAATTTCATTTTATACACGGCGTAGTTATATAAAAGCAATATGTAAATTGATTACTCTAACTTTCACATTTCTATATGCAACCGTCCATTAGGAATACCAAAACTCGTAAGCACAAAACTTGGGACTAAATTACCATAGTTATCATTTTTCTGCTGAAAAATTGCCATATATTAAATTGAAAAAAAGACCTTTGCTTTCCCCTTTCCTCATGTACTTCAACAACAGCAATTAACTTTCAAGTATCAATTATACTTGTATAAAATATATATATTCACGTAAAATTCAACTGAAAAGATGATATCTTTTATATTTTCAGTCAAATAAATGAACTTTCGTTTTTAAAGTAATAAACCGTTGAATTGCTTCCTTAAAACAGTGTGCACAGTACAGGCACACATATATATATATATATATATTACAATGATTAATCTTATGACGCTAAAAATCATGTTTCAATACCCGTGGTTGGCACAACATAAATAGCCCATTGCGTAGCTTTGTACTCAAAAACAGACAATGGTTAATCATTACTTTCAAGAGAGTTCGATCCTTTGCAGATCTATCTTGAAACTTGTAACTTTAAAATTAAATATATGTTCTTTGATAACAAAAGAACCTACAAAAGTAGGATCCACACAGCTGTATTGATACACCGTCTATTAGATTTATTCCTTAACTGCAAGCCTCACATGTGAAAAAAATATAAATAATAAGCACAAATATGGGTGTTCAAGTCTACACCTAAAACTGCCATTCATTATTGTTGTGGGAAGATAGCTGCTCTTAAGCAATGAAGTTAAATAAATAAATAAAATATATTACTACTGAGATGATAAGCATTCCAGCCACCATAATGGACAATTACCTTTATGAAGACATAATAGAACCTAAGATGTCTAGGTAAAAAAAAAAAAGACTCAGTTTTGCTCTTATAAAAATATAAATCGAATTTGGGCTGGGCTGTATCAATTAATCCCACTATTTGGTTCAGAGTAATTGTACAGTCGGCAGCTGCTGCTGACTGGTTGCCCTCCCTCTAGTGAGCAGCTCTGAACTAGAGATGACTATGCTTGGATTTTCCGGGTCACTGACCTGGACGTTTAGCCTGTGCATTGCACAAAGCGTCAATCAAGTTGAAAATGTAATACCCAAAACGCAATTTTCCCTAAAATTTCCAAAAGTAGCGATAAAAAACGTCATCCAGACCCTACTCAAATAAGAATGTTGTTCGTGCGCGTTAAATTACCAGGATGAACTTATATATTTACGTATTCTGTAAAAAAAACAACATGAAATATGTGATCGATTCAATAAGATAACTTTAACAACAGGTAAGCGCCAAAACAGGCACAATGTAACTGAAGTTTATACACACAGAGACATACATAGATATACAATGTAACTGGAGTATATACACACAGAGACAAACATAGATATACAATGTAACTGGAATATATATACACACAGAGAGACACACATTGATATACAATGTAACTGAAGTATATACACACATAGATATACATAAACACATACATGTAAACCAATTGAGTGCAAAAACATCAGCTAGAAGTGAGCGATAAAACCAGCACGACAAAGCAATGATGAATACATGAATACATTAAACATCGCGCAGGGAATATGAAAATAACAGTTTGTTTTAGCGCAAAGTTGTAAGTCCGTAAACGTACCACTGGGGGGGGGGGAGGTCGAAAATAACATAGCTGTACCAAAGGCAAAAAACTACAAAAGGTATAAACCTAACAGTAAATAACTGAAGCAGTAGCATTAATGTAATGGCACCCATGTTGGGAATATCCCGTTTCCTTAGTATTTATTGAACGCTGATGAAGAATAAGTAGAATTAGAAGATAAATTCAGAAAGATGGTATGAGGCCCAAGTGCTCAAACTCACAAAATTACGGTCATGGTGAAAACCGGAGGCGTTGCTAACGGCCTAAAAGATTCAGGACTTGGGCCCTAAGAAGCAGTTACTACTTAAAATTATTAAAACATAACTGCAATTAAATATATTAGAGTTTATGGAAGACTGTTTTTGGGAACCTGGTACGGAACCTATGGACGAGTGCCCATCGACCTCTCTGATGGTAACTTTCTTTTGTACCAAATAATTGTATAGATATTATCATACAAATATAAAATATTTGTCTCTATATACAACTATATCATATAATTTTGTATGAAAGCACCCATCCAATCTGCTTTTGGATTGCTTAGCGATATGACGTGCGGCCCATGAATTGTTACAGGATTTTCGCACAAATGGCTTTCTGCTAATAGCCCTCTTTAACCTTGAGTTGATAAACTAGATAGAAAGCAGCTTACCAACAGTAACCATCGCCAACTCTTGGACTATTAGTGTCTGACCAAATAATTGGATTTGACCTTTGCTTTCAGATTAAACTCACGGCCCCAAAGTTTGAGCACGTCAACATTAGGCCAAAACATCCAAATTTCTGGGACAGGTCCATTAACCTTAACCTCATACATTATTGAGTTCTGCTAACTCTCTCTGTTCATGCCGTATGATTCAAAACTCCGTTAACCAGCAAATAATTTAATAATTGAAAAGTATAGGAAAATGATCGTTAATGGTATGGATTGAGAAGGGTATGTTACAACCCTTTCCAACGCAAGGTATTCATACACCCAGATCATAGAAATGTGTTCAGATCGTGGATTTAGAATTTCTAAAAAAGATATAACATTTTGTTCAATGGCATTGAATATAGATTAACTTGGGGCACCAGAACCATCTAAACAGAGATCTACACCACGTCGTACACCAGCCACGATAAGTAAAGTAAGGCGTCTTATAAAAGGTGAGAATCCACATAAAGGTTAGAGGCTAAAGTCGTCCACGTTCCCTAGGCAACAGTACGCAACGTGATTAATAAGAATATCAGTCTGGAAACAATACCAATTGGTCTTGGGTTACCAAAATAAGGTTTCCAGTCATACCCGCCATTCAACTGTTGGTTACCTCAAGCAGCTAAAGAATGAGAATGGTATTTATGTTATTTCATATAAAGACATACAGATTATGCTGCCGAACACAGCATTTATGATTTCTGTGGGATCACACTGTTAAAACGGGTGCTTGGAAACGATCTTCAAACACTAGACGGATTATGGAAGGCGGCAATGATATTGGTGTGCTTTGTACATGACACCCTTTCGACGGAGCTTTTTGCAATGGAAACTATACTGCACTGTCGTCAAAGAGAGACTCATCGGAGTGACTTGGACTGTAATGACATGGTAATACTTCAAAAGCGCTTTAATATAAAGTATTCAACCTATATATGTATATGTCTATTGTGATAAGACATGTATGTAATTTGTAGTTCTCGTCACGTTTAACTCCGTTCTTTTTCCAAAGAGAAGTTCAACTGGGAAGATGAATTAAATCTAGCTTCTGTCACTTGAACCGGAAGTTCTATCGAAGTAGTAAACCAACTTTATATATAGCAAAAAGTAAACGGAGCGCGTGACTTTTATACAGACAAAGGCTATTTCCGGAAATTCCGAAATCGAGGTTTTTTTAAGTCCATAGTCCTTGACAGGTGGTTAGTCGTGATAACTTTCTTTCCTTAGCAGTCGATGTGTATCGCGAGTAACAAATTTCACTTTCCAAAGCTGTTATAAATACTTCTAAGTTCACTTGCAACGCGCATGCGTCAGAGCATTCTTGCTTTTCAATACAGTACAATAATTACTGGCATATCTACAAGAAGACAGTCTTCTTAAACTTTGTGGATTTCATTTTATTTTTATGTTCTAAACCAGTGGTTTTTCTAACTTTCTTGTTCCCGAATAATCTGAATTTTGTTTTCGTTTTCCTCGGAGAACCACAATGGGATTTACACACTTTACTGCCAGTTCCTTTCCATAATTATGCAACCTTTTCATGGACCACCTGAAGAGAGCCCGCAAACTACAGAGTAAGAACCACTGTTCTTGACTTTATGCATTTTGACCAGACAACTGCTGTCTAAACAGTTTTTCTAAATGCTCTATAAATGATGTGGAGATAACACTGGTTCCGTTACACAACAAAAGAATGTTATAAATTTTAATTTGAAACCAGTCAACTGAAATAGTTATAATCTAAGAAACTACAATTTGATATATATTCGATTTCACGAAAAAATATATACATACTTTGATATCATAAGGTTTGGCACATGATAAATAGAAGTAAATAGCGTTGTGATATCTTAAAAGTTGTGTTTTGAAACTAGTTTTTCTGTATAAATATTTGTTGATTAACTTTTCGTAATTATCTATAACACGTGGTGTAAATGCTTGATACAGTGCATGAATGACTGAATAGTCACACTGGTATTTTCACAGTTACCTAAATAAGAATTTCCTGGTGACATTTTGGGGAATATAAATTATCTTTTAATTACGAAGTTAAAAATGTCTTGAATGAAACTGAACTGCATAACCAGTACCTGGCGGAGTTATGTAACATCTTAATTCCTTGTAAAGCGACGTAGCTACTACGTCTACTACCAGTGTAGAATTTTGATCCTGATTCCTGCTTGCGACGCTTGTAATAAGCGAAAGTTCAGCAAATAAGGAAATTGTAAAAATTGAAAAATACTATAACTGTTTTTCTACACTGTAATCACTATTTTTCTCAGTAAGCTAAAGAATCATTTGTATACCTCAAATAAAACAAGTGACAGCCCAGAGTTCACCAGTTGTGGTATATTTAGATACAATCTTGTAAAACATATTTCACAAGGAAACACCAAAACAAAAGGGGGAAATATTCAAGGTTAATAAGTCCTTAAACTCAGAATAATTGAAAACATGTAGCAATGTATGCCAGTGGATGAAGCTTATATATGATTACAAGCTTCAAATTATTTTTCGCACGGGTTTACTGACTTTCATTCTTTAATACAACAAATAGCTTCAATGTAAATTCATTACATATAATTTTTTGTTTACTAAATCTATAAGTCACTAATAATGCTAGTTTGTAAACATGAATGAAAATATTGAAAAGGCTCAGTTGTTTTCTTGTGTAGCTACTTTTTTTCGAAGCACAAACATTTATGTGAAATGGATTACACTACGCGCGACTTCAATCAATAAGAGTCGTCTTTGAGCACCAGATGGGCAAACTATAAAACAAAATGGCAGCAGCACACACACATCACAAAGTAATATGAGAGCTAAAATGTTTCTTTTGTTGGTTAGACATTTGCTCAAAGTGCTGACACGTCCATAAGGATGTCGGGAATATCCCCGTGATAAATGACACCTTGGACAGGACTAAGATTGTTCGGTGATGATTCTTTTCCCATCGCTCATTTCTCACCCAACCCAGTTGTATTAGAAGCACGTAGATATAATTGGTGATTACTATAGTTCAAAAGAGGCATTTAACATTGGAGAAACACAAACTTTGAAATCTTACCAAGAATAACTTTTCTAATTTTGACACCCTGCGCTTTACCAAGAGTCAAACCTTGAAGGTGGCATACCTATTTTTACTAGAAATATCGGAGGCATCTTTGGATAAAGTATTTGACATCGAAAGATGAAGAGAAAAATGGACTGACAGCGTGTAGGGCAACAAACAATAAAAAAACTGGGAAAGTGACAAGACTACTAATGTGGTATTTAAAGAAATTATAAAGAAAATGTCATAATTATTCAAAATGATTATGTCTAAAAACTTTTGTTCGAGGAAGAACCGAGTTTCACCAAAGTCATATTGATAACCATAAGTTTTATTACGTGTCCATAATCTATTACGTGAGTTAGTATAAAACATTGGCATATTTCTTGATCAAATCTTAAATACATTAGATGGTGAGGGGGTGGGGTGTTTTACTACATGAGGGGAATTTGGATGAAAAATACACACCTTTTTTCTTGTGATATTTATGGACTTAAGCATATGTTTTATTACGTGTCGATAACATAACTTGGATGGGGAGGACGTGCGTTACTATAAAACATTGGCAAATTTCTTGATCAGATCTTAAATACATTAGATGGTAGGAAGGTGAGGTAATTTAGTACATAAGGGGAATTTGGATGGAAAATATACACTTTTTTCTTGTGATATTTATGGACTTAAGCATATGTTTTATTATGCTGTTAATACAGACATGTAATCATTATGGGTTCTAGAATGCCAATATCAGGTGTTATCATCTTCGTTGGTCTTTTTTATTCTTATTTTTAATTATCATCTCAATGCTCTCCTTCCTTTAACTGGCTGTAAACACTGATTTTGGTGTGGGCCATCATAGACTCGAACTCCGATACTTACTTTCAATCTTTAAATTATAACATCATTTCAGATATAAGGCTTATGAAAGAGGCTGAATATATATATATATATATATACTTACTGTATAATATCAATTAGCCTCAACTAAAGTAAAGTTATTATAATATATATATATATATACGTCTCGTACCTCGCTGATATAATTATGATTTGCATAATCTGTCGTAGGTGCTGGACAGCTGAGAATCACGCGAAGGGCGTGGCCTTCGAGAATTGATATGAGTTTGAAATTCATGCAAACTTGTAATAACAAACAATTTAAAATAATAATTTTTTCCAGTTATTCTATTTTTAAAACGGCTTTGATATAGCAATAAATCATGGTTTTGCTTGTATCCGTAACATTACATAAAATAGCAGAGACAGCCTTATGAGAATTGTTAATTTTTCACAGTGCTTACGATCTTTACAATTAATCTCTCCTCACATGCATAAAAAAAAAGTCAAAAGAATATAGCAAGCATAAATTAGGTTTGCCTAACATTAAGTTTACGATCACTAAATTTGTGAATGTGTAAGTCATATAAATACGATACCACGTTTACAAGTTTAAGCGTGTTTTTACAGTAGCAAATTTACAGACTTACATAAGCTCAACTAATGTTACTTTGTTTATGAAAGAGCTTACATAATACACAATAGCTTACTAAGAAGCATACATTAATCTAACCCCACGTTAGGCATACTTATACTTACACCGCCCTCCTCAAGCACGGACAGAGTTCCCAAATTGTAGTTTTTGTAAGACATTTTTAGTTAGACCAGATTAACGCATATATGCACATTATGCCTTAGTGTTGGGCTCCAGTTGAAACAGAGAACCCATGCAAGGCCAGTCTTCATTATCCTCCCCCACTCCCCTCCCAAGCTTTTTGTGAAATGACTCAGTTGCATCAGTCGCTAATATCTGTCGTTCTTACTATGGTTCAGTGCATTAGTCAAATAACTGCTTAATGTCTGTCAGATCTCTCTATAACCTGTTTTGGATTTTTTTATTATTAATTTATATGTGGAAACTATAATTAATTTTAACACTGTTTCGCTTACATTTCGAAATAGCAGCTCCAGTAATGTTTAGATTGTGATCTTACAGAATTTCAAATCCCCTCACACGCTAACATTCGACAAAAATCCAGTACTTTTTTATGTAGATTAAGCATTGTAAATAACTCAAAATAGGTTTACGTGAGAGAGAAAGGTTTTACACATTTAAGTTTTAAATATAAATTTTACGGGTTTTGTCCTATATGCGCTTTTATATTTTGAATTCCAATATTAGCCGTCTGTTCTACTTATTTATCTTTTTGGAAATACTCTGTATTTATACGTTTATAGCTTTAAAAGTTCTCGGTCACATGTCAAGAAAAACTTTCAACCATTAAATTTCACTTTCGTCTCATCACAAAGTAGGGCTATATATGTTGCTAAGCGTGTTTAAACTAATTAATATACACACACACACACACACAGGGAACGAGCTAATAAGAAAACCTGTTACATCATCTCTACAATACAAATAAGGAAGTACAACGTTCAGACAAAATCATAAATCAATATTATGTATATTTTGTATAAAATATGTTATATGAAAATTAATTGCGAATTTCATAATAATTATGAAAGAAAATAATAGTAATATTATAGGAACATTTTTATGTCTTTGCTTGTTGTTAAGCGCAAAGCTACATAAAGGCTATCTATGCTGTGCCTACCACGGGTATTGAAGCCCAGGTTTTAGCCTTCTGACTTACCGCTGAGCCACTGGGGATCTTTGGGAAAAATAAACTAAACATTTAATATAATACATTTATGGAAAATTCCCGCATGTACCTCTTTCAATTAAAAATGAAAGTTCTGAACTAGAAACACTTAAAAATAATTCATATACAATAAACGAAAAACAAAACGTGCATGAAATACAGAAGTTTGTTTGTTTGGGAAATTCGTGCAAATCTATTTGTGCCAGTTGTTCTTCACTTTGAACTGATGGAAGGTATATATTCAACAGCACCCGTCACCAACTCTTACCGAAAAATAGGATTTTACCTTCATCCTAACCTCCACGGTTCCAATGTGCGGAGCACCATTTTACAACGACGGGACTCAAACCATTGGCCCTCGGATTCATAGTCTGGTACGCTTACCACTAGGACATTTACTTGGCCCAATCAGAGATGGTATATGCCACATAGATTTGAAATATATTGAAGATGCAGAAAGTATTAAGAAAAGGGGAGACATTCTATTTCCTTTCATTTTTTCTTTCTTCACCTTTCCAACAGCTACTACTGTACGCTAATTCTTTATTTCTGCGCCTATATCTTTGAAACTTAGAAGGCATATACATTTTTTATGCACCTTTTTATGTAATTATTTCACTGTGTTGTATGTCGTTGGTATCCTGCAATACTGAAACAAAGTATTTCAAAGTATATAACGTTTGATTAAAACAGTACCTTCACGTTCTTTGAACTACATAATGTACTAAGTCTATGTTGGCTTGTTGGCTCATTAACCCACATACAAAAATTAAATAAATAAATAATGATGTTCAAAATAGAATTTACTTTTAGTGGCTTTAATTTTTAGGCTTAAAGTTTGGTTCCTATTACTGTATTATTCTGGTGTTTAATATCAATAAACTTGAATAAAGCCATGATACGTTTTTTTATCGATAGAGTCCGGCCCTTGGGATCGTACTCAAAATGCTATATGACTCGCCACTAGCACAAAGTTGAACAACTCTGTTCTAAGCTAACGTTTAATAATAATAATAATGATTATTATAACAGAAACTGTTTATATCAAACCAGTTTTCGGTCTCTTACAGTGAACAGAATGTCATGAATCTAGATGATCGCATAATTCCTTGAGTCTGTCTCAAGTCTCTTGAGTCTTGCATAACATCGGTACACACAAAGCAATAGAGCATATGTAAAAAGTATCGTGGCGCCCTCTAAACAGGCTAATGTAATTAATAAAAATTAGTATTAAAACTTAAATTATTTTATTATTTTGGATCATAAATTTGTTATAACACAAAATTAAAATGCTACAGGTCAGAGTTATATAAAGAAACTTTAACTCACCTGTCTGTCGTAAATGGTCAGGTAATGTTTTGACACAGAACCTATGTGTGTGTGTGTGTGTGTGTGTTTGTAACATAAAAAAGTCAGCCTTGAGCCAAGTGATCAGAATTTTATGAAATACCATAAAAGATAAAAAAATAACCAGCAGTAAAATTATCATAAATTTACCATATGTCTATTTTGAAAATAAAGAAACAGATGCAGTGCTAGGGGTATACGTATCATCTCTCCACATGTTAAAATCACAAACGTAAACTTGTGTCAGTACTTGTGTTGTTTAATGTGATTTTTGTTGTTGTTTTTAGGCTTTGTTTTGTTTTTTCATCAGCTAGCCTTAGATTAAAATTTAACATATCTGAACTTTTTAAAAGTTAAACCTATATTATATTTTTGTTTCATTTATTTTTCTTAGTCTAATCTATTCATTTTTTTTTCATTTTTGATATGAAAATATTGTAAATATTCTTCTCTAATAGTAGTTCATACGAACAGTTTCGTTCGGGCATTTCTTCGTTGCTTACAACCTGGGCTATTATGGTGCTCACATTACATTTATTTCTGTATGTAATAACACCAACATTAAGTAACTGTACAGTTCATCATGGACCACATACACAATTAATCTTGTCAGTGGTGTTAAAGTACTAACAGAGAAACAACTCTCCAGCGTATGATGGATTCTGTAAATTATGAATCTTATTAATGATGTTAAGAAATTGATCTGCTTAGCATAGAAACATAAGCTAATGAATGACCTTGATAATGATGCTAAAAACTTGCATGCCTAATATACAAACAAATAACATATATATATGATGAATTATTTAGAATACTGACCTTTATAAGGTTGACAAGAAAGCTTAGCATAAGTACGAATAACGATACTTATTGGCCGTTCTGCTTATGAACAACTCAGATATTTCACTCACGTCAAAGAACAATCACTTGCACACTGCATATGAACAACTCAAATATTTCACTCACGTCAAAGAACAATCACTTGCACACTGCATATGAACAACTCAAATATTTCACTCACGTCAAAGAACAATCACTTGCACACTGCATATGAACAACTCAGATATTTCACTCACGTCAAAGAACAATCACTTGCACACTCTATATTAGCAACATGTCTTTACGAATTATAGAGAACATGAATATAAGGTTTACAATTTCTTCCATATATTCTTTAGAATGGTAAGCATGGACATAAAATGTAATTCATTCAATTGATTCGTGTTTTCTGCACCTTACCGTACTACAAGCATTTACCTTTGAAAGAAAACCTTTGTCTGCTATGATATACCTATGTGGACATAAGTAACACCCGATCTTATCTTTTGAAAGAACGACATGTTTTCTAAGCTTAATTTCGTTTAAAGACCATACCTTACCATCAGAGCTTACATTTGGTTTTGTTCCTTTATTCAGGTCAGCTAGTACAAAGCCATCTGTTAAGAACGAGACTTGCACATTTTTAAAAGCTGTTTTATTGTTTTTCTTTTTCCCCATTAAGGTGGTTTATTGTAATCAATAGAAAACTACCACTCATTTTACTTTTTAACTTTAAACCTCTTCAAGGGATATAAATTTCTAATTACATTCTCTCCATAAGCTACGAAGCCTACTAGCACGCAACACACGGCCAAAACTTCACACTTTTAATACTTCTTTCAGCCTCTAATGAATACTGACAATAGCATTCCTTTGTCCCCAGAACTGAAAACATGTTTTGTCTCATGGATAAATTGCCACGGTTATTACAGTATTCAGGTAATGAATCCCCGAATAGTGATTAACACACGCGTATGTGACTAATACCATAGATAGATAGGCAGACAAGCCGATAGAAATATAGACAGAGAGATCTGACATCTAAAGGCGTCATTTTCTGCTACTTCAGTTGATGATGACAAAACTTTGTCGAAACGTTGTACATTTGCTGTTATGTTAAACTTATATTAAAGGTTTTCTTTATTACCCATTCAAGCCGTCTCCAAGCATTATTAAAGCAGGTTCCCCGTCATTGAATTTATTTCAGAAGGTTTTCTTGCGGTTTCCGTTTTCTGCTTGAATCTGTTAATAACACTTTTAATGTCACTAACATGTTTTATAATCCAATATTTTATATATAATAAATTTATTTAAGTTCACAAAACTAAACAAACCTTCTATTGTCAAATATATTTAATTGTATCGATCGTTTCTCTGCTATGCTGAGATGCAAACAAGGCAGATAATTTTGATTATTGTATGGGAATGTGGATAAATGCCATCAATTATCTCAACAATTCTGTAATTATTTTCTGTTGCTATCTGAAAAGTGCAATAACAACCCTTCGGCTAAAACTGGTATATATAAATCTACAGCCCTAAGGCTACACTTAACAATGGTATAATAAACAAACGAGACTGAAACGACGTAGAGTTTTTTCTATTGTATTACAATAGCGCTTTTGTTATATACACGACTGTTTTTCAGATCTTTCTTAATTTTTGATACAAAGACATTTTTCAATAGACTTTCTTGTTCACCTCTTATATTTCTATACATACAGCCTTTTTCTGTAAACTCAAGAGTTAAAAGAACGTTATTACAAAAATACTCACAATTAATATGTAAAAATTCGTCCAAAAGTTTAATTAGTGTAGTTACAAAACTATATCCTTACAACTCGTATACACGTCTGTATAAAAAAATATATTTTGAAGGACTGCATGTTAGGGGTTTTATTCGCAACCAGTGCAGCTCGAGTATTATTACAGAAATTCAGCTCAAGCTTGTTAACGGTCTTCAATAAAATTTCTAAATGACTGATTTTTTTTAAAGCATGACCAAAGTCTCATACGTATTTATTTGTTTCGAATACTCGCGTTAGACATCCCTCATTCTAAATTAATTGACTCGTTGTAAGGCAGATAGTAAACAGCACCAACCGCCAATTCTTAGGATATTCTATTCGAATAGAAGGATTTCACCGTCACTCTTTTAACTCACCCATGGCCTCAAAGTACGAAACGCAATTTTACAGCACGGATGATATTTATGTTAGACTAAAACTTTGTGTTTAGAAATTATAGTTAGTCAGGTCTAAAAAAAAAAGAGGAAACTAAAAAACTGAAGGTGAAACAAGAATGGTACCATTTTATATTCAACGCTTTGCTTCCAAACGTTTACTTATACACACGATGTTTTATTACTTGGTAGCGCCCATCTCCTCTCCAGGTAGCCTTCTCTAATTTAGCAGAGAAAGACTATAGAGAAGGCAGCTAATCAATCGTCAACTCTAGGGTAATTGCTCTTTTACCATCGAATCATGGGATTGACTGTCACATTAAAACGCTCCTACGACTGCAAGAGCGAGCATGGTTGATGAAGAGGATTCGAACCCACGACTTGCAGATTGCGAATCGAGCACCCTAACCACAAGGCCATGTCTACTCACCATGTGCTGCTCACCATATATCTAGAATATCTAGAGTGTACTGTTACAGTTTAACTTGAGAATTTTTACACAGTGATTACAGTTAGATGTACGAGGCCAGCTCTTAACCAATAAAATTTAACTTACCTCTTCTCTTCAATTATAAGTTTGTAATTTAAATTTATTTCATTCTCTATTTACTTTTGATGTACACAATGATAACATATACAAGTTAAGAAGCTCTTTTGTTTTGTAGATGTTTTAAAAATCAAGTCGTAGCATTAAATGATATTTTCGTTTTGATTTGTTATTATTAGTGGAGGAAGTTCATTAGAAATGTTTTAATTGTTTTTATTCCTTGTGATTTATTGAAAGCACAGCAGTATGTGGATTTCAGTTTTAAGTTCTGTTGTTTTTCATTAATTATTATTTGTTTGTGATTTGATTTATTGGTCTTTCTAAATCTCTTTTATAGGGTAATACTAATGGCGAGATTCATAGAATATTTTTATCTCCGTGCTTACATCTCTACATTGTTTTGCTTTTTTTTACTTCAAAATTTTACATCTAAATTAAACCTGAAGAATGGGGGGTCCTAACGGAGACGAGTATTCTGTTAATTGTGGATTGAAATGTGCTTAATTATGAACACATAAACGTTTTTGTTTGTTATAAGAAGATTTGCCCTGCTTAAGGTTTCCAAAACCACATTTTTCGTATAGGCTTTAATTAATAAGTATGGGAAGGACGCCACAATAACATTTGGAACATAACAGTTAAACTTGGATATTCCTAAACTTTTCTGCATTTAGATTTTTCATAGAACAATGTAACTATTTCATGTTATTACGATTTTTTTATTCTGTTTTTCTAGATCTTGGTTTCATCTAAAAACATTTAGACATCCAAGCCTTACCGAGAAGCACAAATAAATTGTTTGTAGAGTGATATTACTTACAAGTTTAATTTATATGAATTCTTGAATACACAATCAACACATTATTAGCCGCGACATAATGGCTTAAAGAACGATTGTGAGTTTTTTTGTTCTTGTTTTCAAGTAAAAACGTTTAGCTCATAGCTCCGTCATCTCTTGACCGATCTGAGACCTAATTACAGTTTTGGACTCAGGAGGTCAAACCCTTTTGTTTGATGTATTTGACCACACCCTAGGTCTCATGGATTCATTTACTCTGATCATGCCTAAAAAAATTCAAATGCCGCGACTATTGAGTATTCCCTCTTGTCAATGTGATCAGAACAAATAAGACATTTAAGATAAACTGATATCTCCTTACTTAGATTGATAAAGCTACTGAATATGAAACTTTATAACTTAAAATTAACATTCCTTTAGAGTTGGGTTATTCAGTGCCTCCACATTTCATTTGTGTTGTTTGAAACTTATTATTATTAATTTATAAAAACCAAAACAGAAAACATTCATATGATTGTTATAGTAAAATGCATCACCGTTTCGATGGCTTTTTTCTCTCTTGTTGAAAAGAAAATGAAATATTTAATAGTAGATTTCTCACAAGCTGTTAAAATTTCACACATGACAAACGTAAAATACATAGAAAACCAAAGGATGTCCGTCTATTACGCCTTACGAGTTGATATCAAAGAGTAATAGTAACTAGGTGGAATGTTGTATAAGTAATCCTCGCTCTAAACCTTCTCGTATAGGATATGCGTTACATTAGTCATCCTCTGGGAATGAACGTTATAGATTTATAGGAAACCAAAGACAACTATGTTTAAACACTTAGAAATACATAAACAAATGCTAAGCAATACATATAAAGAAAACTGGAAGGATAAAACACAAAGGTTTCGAAACAAAGAAATTGTATTTAAACTATCATAGAAAACTAACTTATAAACAGTAGTGTAGTGGTAAAAAAACAGGTAACTTTAATTGGAAGATATTCTGCCAATCTCTAACTTTTGCCCGAGTCGCTTTAGTTTGTATAATAAACTGCAATATGGTTTGACTTTCATTAGATTTTGATATAGCCAGGATTTACTTATCACAGGAGAGTAAAGGCTTTATTTCTTAAACCAGAAATGGATAAACTACTGCTTATAAATGTTATATGAGTTGTTGTTTGTTTGTTTCATTTAACGCAAAGCTGAATGAGGGCTAGCTGCCTTTAATTGCTAGACGAAAGGCAAGTTGCCAACATTACCCATCGCCATCTTGTGCTACTCTTGTCAAACCGAATAGTGGGACTTGACCGCCACTAATATAATCACGGGTCGAAAGTGCGGATCACGAAATTTTTGTTCTTTGGTGGTTACAGAGGCCCGGCATGGCCCGGTGGATAAGTCACTCGGCTCGCACCAAACATGCCCACTTTGGCGTGGTGATAGCAACTCCACCCCGATAACAATCTGCTACGGAAACTGCAACAACAGGCCCGGCATGGCCCGGTGGATAAGTCACTCGGCTCGCACCAAACATGCCCAATTTGGCGTGGTGATAGCAACTCCACCCCGATAACAATCTGCTACGGAAACTGCAACAACACTTTTGTCGGCGAAGTGTTGTTGTAGCCCTACGTTCCACTAGATGGTTACGGAACCTGAGTTCCACGGTTAGGTACGATAACCAGTGGGCCGCGCTCGGCCCATTATGTAAATCAAACATTTGATTTTTTTTCATTTACTATCAAGCTAAGATATGTAAGCTTATTCAATTTAGTAAAGAGTAAAACATTTTTGTCCTTTTATAAAACGTTATATTTTGCTTACACACGTCTATGATTTGTTTCAAAAAATCAGTTTCGTTCGTATTTTATTTACTTGAGAAAGCTGATTGGTCCAAACAATAACAGGATATGAAGATGTTGCAGTTCGGATCAGTTATGTCAATTGAACCAGTTCCATGCTTGTCAACGTAATCTTTTTTTTTTTTTTAATAACGTTCACAATTTTATATTTTTCACGTAAAGAAACAAAAAATATCGATAATATTGAAATTGCCAATAGTCACCAAAGGATCAAATTCCAATATCGATAATAGTTCCATGTACCTAGCAAGTGGCCTGGAATGTCCTGACAGTGAAGGTGCTCCACTTGCGATCTGCAGGACGCTGGATCAAATTTTATCACCGATCATGCTCGCCTTTTCAGCCGTGGAGGCATTCTAATGTGATAGTCGATTAGAGAAGCCCAAGAGTTAGCGGTGAGTTTTTTTTCCCCTATCTGTCATTTTTCTAGTCTAACACTTCTAAATTAGGAACGGCTAGCGTATATAGACCTCGAGTAGCTTTGCGCGAAATTCAACAAAACAAATAAATAAACAAGCCTAGCCAGAATTTCCTATTACTTATCATTACCAACATTACTTGCCCCGAAATAGAGCAAAAAAGAGCATTTTCTTTCAGTATTTACTATCGAACTGATTATCCTAATAGATAAACTTTGGTTTTTGTAATTTTATTAGCTCTTAAATGAACAAACAAGCCAGCCAATAAACGTAACAAATGTAGCCTCCTATAATTTCTAAAACTGTATTGAAGTTAGCTTTTAAAAACATTTCCCGTTAGTTTTGTTTCATAATATGTTGTAACATCGTCTTTTGTTGGCGGGTTCTTTAAATTATCTGGTGAAAAAAAAGTCAATGTCCAGTGCACGTTACAATAATAAATTACTTTATTTTCTACTTTAACGTACCTACAAATTTATATAATTGTATACTTCTGTAAATAGTATATAGTTCTGTAACGTAGGCTTACGTTACAAATGACGTTAACTAAAGTAAACAAATTAACTTACCTGTTGTGTCCACCGAGGGAAATCGAACCCCTAATTTTAGCATTGTAAATCCGAAGTCTTACCGCTGTACCACCAGGGGAGCTAACCTTTGGTAGGGCGTGAGTTAGTGGTGAACGTGTTCGGTTGCGGTTCGAAGGATCCATAGTTTGAGAAGTGATGCACCTGAACATGTTCATAATTGTAAGCGCGTTACAACTGACAGTCAATGATCTTCTTATTCGCTTTAAAGAACCAGACGAAGCCCTTAAAAGCATGTTTGTAAAAGAGTGAGCGCTTCATATTTTTGTGTCCCGACATGGCCAGATGGTTAGGACGCTCGACTCGCAATCTGCGGGTCGCGGGTTCGAATCCCCATCCCACCGAACATGCTCGCCCTTTCAGCCGTGGGGGCGTTATAATGTGACGGTCAATCCCACTATTCGTTGGT
>NW_013665660.1:220995-226781 GCF_000517525.1 Limulus polyphemus
CAAACAAATCATATTTTTGTTTCATAATTGTTTTTGTTGTGCTAAAACAGCCTAGTAAAAACATTAGCTATCATTGCCTTTGGGTTTGTTTTTCTTGATTGTAAATAACAATACATGTAGGATAGTAACCATTGTTTTTTGTTGTGCTAAAACAGCCTAGTAAAAACATTAGCTATCATCGCCTTTAGGTTTGTTTTTCTTGATTGTAAATAACAATACATGTAGGATAGTAACCATTGTTTTTTTGTTGTGCTAAAACAGCCTAGTAAAAACATTAGCTATCATAGCCTTTAGGTTTGTTTTTCTTGATTGTAAATAACAATACATGTAGAATGGTAACCATGTTTAATTATTTACATATTTGTGTTATCGATAAAATTAACACAAAATTCACTGGGTTTCAGAACCTTATATCTTCATAATTTCTTCAAGTACTGAATTATATCTACTTACAATCGTATTAAGCCTAGTTTAATCAAGGAATTTATCAAATTAGTTTTAAACAAAACTGCGAAAAAAAGCTGTCAAAAATACGCATAGGATCCAGTAAACGTAGGCGATACTGACTGTGTTCCAAGGTATCTTGAATTGTGTTATTATTCCATATTAGCATAATTTTACAATGCTTACTTCTCAAGTAATATGAAAATTCATTCACTTGCCCTTGGGACTGACTACGAAGATGTCGTCAACAACATAACGTAAAATGATTTAATGGTAACGTGGATATGTATTCCTTTAATCCTTCGTTTGCAGCTTGTGTAAATCTGCCTACCACCCCATGCACAAAGATTCGCCACTTTTTATGCTTGCACCATATGATGTCAACCGCAGTTGAAGGGTTAACTGTTTGATAAGTTCGAGGTACACTTACCAGAACTGTTGCAAATTTGGAACCCCTGCTAAACTCATCGAGTTGATTATAAATATTTCCGTTATGATTAGCTGGCAATTAACATACTTGACCGTGGAAAAATGGGTTTGATATATTTTTCACTGAATACTCTTTCAATGCGATTGTGCTAGTCACATCACTGTTGGTCATTCCCAAATAGTGGGATTGGATCGTTACTCTTATAATGCACATACGCCTCCGATGTGCATTTTTTTTTTTCGGTATCACAAAAAAAAAAGAATAACAAGCGCTATTTAAATAAAGTAATCCAACTTCAACGCAGTTTTAAGATACTAGGAAACAAGGGAAAATTCCGAGCTGGCTGAAGAGTCACGTAAACTCCAATAAACAGCCTAATGGAGTATTCGAGTTCTCGTAGCCAGTATTGAATTAAATATACATTATCGTAATCGTATAAACTCATTTCGAAGTTTTGTGTGCTATAGTATTTTACGAACAACTTTTTGATTTTACATTAAAGTCACCACTACGTACACGCTGGACTTCTGGGCCTTTAGTAATTACCGTCTGCTTATTATTTCGAATGGTACTGTTGGAAGCTTTCATTGTGTGTATATTGCGTGAGCTAACGTTACTTTTTTTGTTAGTCAAAATTGTTTGATACATATACACTAACTGGCGAGAATTTTCAGCGAAGTGAGGCCCTTTTTACCTAGTAATGGATCACCGAAATCCGTTGGTGATAACGTACATTTGCTGTGAATGCAGAGTATCCGGCGGATAAAGTGAAAGAACAGACAATTTCCACTCCCTTAACTAGAAAAGGTGATACGAAACACGCAAAGCAATTCTCATTGTAAAATTGAAAACTGTATAAAGCCTATAGCGTGTTACACATGTGGACGTTCATATTGTGTTTTAAACACATAAATCCTTTTTCTTTTGTGACAAGGAATTGGTTATTTATGTCTATATATCTACGATAAAGAAAGGATTGAAACTTAATGCTTCATAAGAAAACATGAAAACCTTTGTGAAGTGAGAATTTTTTCAAAAAAAAAATTCAGATTGCAATAATCTCATCTATTGAAGATCAAAATTAAGTAATAACTTTTTCGACAAAGAGCACGATTATTTGAAACTTTTGTGAAGCATTTTATTTTTTAAATAAACTCAATAAAAAATTCTAATGCTTATGTTTCCAAAAAAAAATTTTAATCAGTGCAATTCCTAAATCTTCGACTTGAATAACAAGGTATAACTCTAAAAAATGCAAGACAAAATAAATAAAAACGACCTTAAGCAACTCATTATAAATCTCCTCCCTGCGGCTCAGCAGTAAGTCTAAAGTCTTATAACCCTAAAAATCAGGTTTCGATACATGCGGTAGGTAGAGCACAGATAGCTCGTTGTATAGCTATGTGCGTAACCGCAAACAAACAAAAATACTATACGCCTTTGATTCTTTTTCGTTTAATATCCTCGACAGAGTGTAAATGTATTAAAACAACGATATTATTCAAATAAATATAACTTTATTCACTGGAAGCTTCTGAGCTTTGATAATGTCATCCTTCTCAGTGAGCATGTGTCACTGTCCATAAACTATATAAAATACACAGAGTGAAATGAATGTAACCTCACCCATTGACCAATGTTCTATTATTAAAACTACATTCACAGCTAGAAACATGTATGTAGGTGTGAAAAGATTTGAAAATTCTTTGCTTTTGACCGTTTACTGCCGATGTATTCCCCATATTGTCCATCTTGAGAGTAATCTTATATGTATTTTAAGTTAAATTGAAAATTTAGTTATGTTTTTTTTTGTATGTTTACTATGTAGTTGCTGTTTTTGATTGTCGTTGTTTAGTACGGTACGTTGAAGAAGAAATTCAATATAATTAGAAACAAAATTACAAAGAATTGGTTTCAAAGCCAAATTTCTCTTGTGCCATATGAGTTTGGGACACTGTGACTGCTTCTTGGCACCTCTTGAATGTTATTTATACTTAATTTACTATGAACGTGTTAACACTCATATTGAAGATGCTATTCTTATACCATTTACTACCAGGGAGTCTATGTATCGTATCATATGACTAGTGGTATGTTTTTGCCTGTACAGCATTCAGTGTAAATAACTGACCAAAATAGTTGTGTCAAATCACTATTTTATCTATAAAATACAAAGGAAGAATCAGCATTAATTAGTGGAATGAATTGTAATACTGATCTTGTGTGAATTATATTTTAATAAGGACCCTGTAAACATTCGTGTGGACTGTCAAACACTTTGGTGCACATTACAAATATTGAATATGTTATATCAAACCGATTTTAGAGCCTCATAGCATCGTTACAATCCATGTCGTAACGTTCAATCATGCTCTATCTGACGACGCACATCGTAACAATAGTCCTGTATTTTCCAGTGCAATACCGTTGAATAGCTGTCATGTCCGAAACAGACCATTCCTCTATACATGCTTTCTATAATTCATCTAATATACGAGGACGATGGTTTTCCAGCGCCCATTTCAACAGTTTTTTGCACAGATGTCCCTAAGCACGTCAACTTGACAGGAATGTATTCGTATGGAACAGCCTGGATACACGTTTCATTCTTCAATTGCTTAAGCATGCGACGATTGAATGATTATGTCGTAGAAGCATCTTACGTAAATGCCACTTGTTTCACTTTTCCAGACGGATATTCTTCTATATTATGTTGCATACTGTTGCCTGAGGGAGATGAACGGATTTTTGCCATTGACCTTTGTATTCATGAATTCTCAACTGTGTTAAAACGCCGCCTTTGTTTAACACGGCTGGAGAACGACTTGTTGCAGACCTCTTTAAAGATTGCCCTGGTACCCAAAGTTGATCCATATTCCTTTGTTTTCCAATGCTATTAAATACAAGGGATATCACATGCTTGTAATTTCTAAATCCCCGATCTCAACACATCTTCATTATTAGAGTGCACGAGTATTTTGCGTCGGAAAAGGTTATTACATATCCTTCCCAAAAGCATGCAATTTTTGGTAACATCACACTAGTACCTACAAATACTAAAATATAGTTCTGTTATATTCCGTTCTACCGTGACTTTATATCATTTGTGGCTGTCACGTGACTTGCTGATTTGCATGTTCAATATCGTTTTATTATAACTTACCCAACCCTCAGTAATTTAGAATTATGATTCAAAAGCCGATGATCGGTAATTATAGGTTAATATAAATTTAATACCTTTGTCTATGGCATTTTAAAATTATATTAATGCTTTACCTACACTTATATGAGTATAAACTGCTCTTTTGGGTAGATAGTGGTAAAGACTGATGATTGCATCGTGTTCTTCTCTTTTTTCTATACTACACTAATTTGTTTATCCTTAAATCCTACTGATCTGTCAATAAGATTATCATACCTTGAACTGAAGTTTCTTAGATCGAATAAGACTCATCCTCAAGCACAAAAACAACGATTTTTAGCTCATTATGAAAGGAAATTAGTCATCGAACCATTCAACCGATGGAAACCCATTTAGGTTATCATAATTCTTCAGACATTCGATTATAAACAACTCGTGTACTGACCTTAAATTGCTTTTTAATGCCGTTTTTTCTTTGTTTTTTAGGAAGAGACAAAATGTTTTGCGTTACATTCTCAGTAACTTGCTTATTACTTTTGAAGAGTGTAAAAGATATTTCATATAAATTAAGGTATTGTCTAATAATATATTTATGTCACTATACTGATTTCAGTTTTAGATCTATAATTGTCATTTCATCTATCTTAAATCTAAGGTTTTAAATTTAAAAAGTGGTCGTTGCAATTTAGACAAATTCAAAACCAATTTCCGATCTGAAAAACTATCTCGTCATGTAAGTTCAAAACCTATCATTTTTAGCCAATTAAAAGCCACAATTTTTCTTTCTTTGATGAAGTTAAAGATTCTGCATTTTTCTTTATCAGGAACGCAAATGTTAACTAATAAGTCGCTAAATAATGATAATATCGAGTATATAAGCATCTCACAAGATCGTTAATAACTGCTTTATTCAGGTTTCAGGAAGACGAGTAACTATAAATGTAGGCGTTTTATTTCAGGTAAATAACACAATAGAAATTAAACAAAACTTCGGTAACGGAAAAAAAACTGCATAATTCTTATCAGTTGCTAATTTTTACGTTCAATCGTTTTTAGTTACACTTCTGAATTATAAAAGAAGGCTTCACTGATTTTTTTCGCATCATCATGTTCCTTAATACAAACAGATGCGCAAATTTCTTAAATTAATGCTTCATTGAACTTAAGTTTTAATCAATTTAAATGCTTTGACCTAGATCCTTTGCACAAATATTTCCGACAGCAAAAACTTATGCAATATCATAATGAGGGTCTGTGGAACACAAATAAAACAGGTTCAACACTTATCTCGCCATGTTGAACAGCTGTTTTATTGGGGTGTGCGCTAAAACTCGCGTAAATGATCGGCGGATTGTAATAGTTCATATAATTATTTAAATTAATGCTAATGCTAGGTCAACACATCAAATATACTTCATATATTTATTTAAATTAATGCTGATGCTAGGTCAACACATCAAATATACTTCATATACTTATTTAAATTAATGCTGATGCTAGGTCAACACATCAAATATACTTCATATACTTATCTAAATTAATGCTGATGCTAGGTCAGCACATCAAATATAGTTCATATACTTATTTAAATTAATGCTGATGCTAGGTCAACACATCAAATATACTTCATATATTTATTTAAATTAATGCTGATGCTAGGTCAACACATCAAATATACTTCATATATTTATTTAAATTAATGCTGATGCTAGGTCAACATATCAAATATACTTCATATATTTATTTAAATTAATGCTGATGCTAGGTCAA
>NW_013665660.1:227781-228846 GCF_000517525.1 Limulus polyphemus
CTAGGTCAACACATCAAATATACTTCATATACTTATCTAAATTAATGCTGATGCTAGGTCAACACATCAAATATACTTCATATATTTATTTAAATTAATGCTGATGCTAGGTCAACACATCAAATATACTTCATATATTTATTCAAATTAATGCTGATGCTAGGTCAACACATCAAATATACTTCATATATTTATTTAAATTAATGCTGATGCTAGGTCAACACATCAAATTAAATATCTTATCACTGAAGTAAAGGTGGGTGGGACTATGTCAATCCTTCTTTATAAAAACAAAAGTTTTGGATAGCCTGATAAGTCTGACGAAACAAGAGAGAAGCATAAAACATCTCAACAAAAGAATTAGAAATGACAATAAAACTACCAATAAGTAGGTAGCCCTAAATTAAGTGCCTTTAGGAAATAAGACTTCAGTAAACACTTGTTTGTCTTTCTATCAGTAGAAAGATATCGGATGAGTCATATGTGGCAATATAATGATATATAGATAGAGAGATGGACGGATAGATTTTCATGAATTATGTATATAACATTTCGGAAGTTTATTCAAATTTCAAACTCAAGAAAAGAACAATAGAAGTCTCAAAAGGAGTTATGTAGAAAAAAAAGAAACTGTTTTCTTATGTAAACAAGGACATGGTACAACCTAATGAATACAAGTTTGAAAAGAGTCACACAAAACAATACTTCGTCTGGGGATTCATTTCCACGATTCAACGTGAAAATATAAAAACCTAGCAGGCGCACTAGTTTTCTGGAATCTAAGTAAACAAGTAGAAAATATTAATGGGGATTTTGATGACTTACAAAAAACACACGCAAAAACAGGAAATTACTAATTCAAAGAACAAAACCGCTTCAGAATAATTTCTCATACAGCGTCTACACAATAAAAGAAATCATGCACAAACACGATATTACCATACTTCTGAGTTGGCGTGACGTCACTCGGAGTAACGAATGATCAACGATTATTCTCCTTTGTGTACGGTCTGGCATGGCCAGGTGGTTAGGGCGCTCGACTCGCAATCTGAGGGTCGCGGGTTC
>NW_013665660.1:229094-236654 GCF_000517525.1 Limulus polyphemus
GGAAATGTAATTCAAGGCAAAGTTTCTATATCTGGACCATTTTCCTTGCCTTTACCACTTAATTTAACAAAATGTCTTTGGTATAAATTCGATATTTTTTTGGGGGGGTTATCAGGTATAGCTGGCAAAATCTGTTTTATTAGAATAATTAAGCATTATGATACAGTGCACAAAATGTTGTTAATCACAAAAACACATTTTGTTGACAATTAATGTGCAAAGGGGTATCATACTTGTTATTTTCATATACATATTTCATAAAAAACACTGCAAGATATTAACTACGAATCAAAATCATATACTGGCAAAACAAAGTGTGAAAAGATGCAACAAAGTTGTGTTTTTTTTTTTTTTTTGCTCAAAAACTAAATAAATGAACGAATCATGAAATCGCGAATTCAGAAATGAACCCTTAAATTGTAACACTGTAGCACCATGATTAGTGCACGCACCTCGTCAAACTAAATCGCTTAGGTTCATAGGAAAGATTAAGTATGTGTAAATCAAGGGGTTGAGTTAGTTGTCTGTTCAGAAGCTCTTTTCTTTCTTTTTTTTTTTGGGGGGGGGCATCCTACAAAGGTTATAGATCTCTAGTGGACTGACATTACTCATGTACCAACAGCATCTGTGTTATCTGGTGTAATCTATTTGAAATATTATTAGACACGAATAAGATAATGACGTTAACCTGGTCGGAACTGGTAGTAATCAACATATATAACTACAACTGGAATACAATTTGGTAGAAACACAGCTGAGCCTTAACGTTTGCTTTATAAATCATAATAAACTGTAACAAAGATAAGATTACTCAGTGTAATAGCTTTATTTCAAATAATGTTAAGTGCAATACAGTGGCCACAATTTGTTTTATAGAAGTGGTCAAGCCCAGCATAAACATGTAGGCGAGGGAGACAAAGTGCCTAGAGCAAGAAAACCAATAAGATTATATACTAATCTTATTTTCAATAGTAACGTGTTCTATGACTTGGAGATTGTGTTCATAGACTCAAACACTATTAGATAATCAATTAAATATCGAACAAAAATCCAAGCCTTAACAGCTATAAAAAAAAGTGAAGTTATTCTACATTTAAACACTTCAAAGTAAAACACATATAGGACTAAAAATTACGACATTTCATTCGTGTCAAGTTATTTGTACGTTTATCGATGATAGACGTGCATGGTTCGCCGAGAACGACGCTTTAAAATCTTGTCTAAGTCAGTCCTACAGGTGGTTATTTTATAGCAACTTGTCAGGAAACAGCATGCGACTCTCGCGATTGATACATATAATTTGTTGAGCGCAAAGCTGCACAAGAGGCTATCTGTTCTGTGCCCAAAATATGTATCGAAACCCGGTGTTTAATGTTATAAGTCTTCAGACTTACCGTTGAATCACTGGGTGGGGGGGCTACATATAATTCACTCATGTATTATATCCCGGAGGAAGTGGGTCCGTCAACTTTACATGACTTCTAATTGAAACAGTTTTGGTTTTGATAAGCAAGTTCATTTACAAACGAAATGTATTATATTGTAACTTATTTTCTGTATCAGTTTATTGATTAAGAGTAGCATGTAGACAAAATATCGGGAAGCATGTGAACGTCTACACATAAAACAAAATATTCTCAGTTGAAATCCTGACATGATAAAACAAACGAACACTTTCGTCACATTAGACATTCCTTTAAATCCGACGGAAGCTGGAAACGAGGCACTGGCAACGATAATCGCCTTGAAACTGACAGTTCGACGAAGCACAATCTTGACACATGTCACATGGTCGAAAAATGAATCAAATATAGTTTAAACGTTAGAATGTCTGTTTAAGTGTAACACATACGAGAAAAGGTTTTGAAATGCGAAGAAACATACCGATATTATTTCTGCAATTGCAAGGTATAAGTGCGTGTGTTAAGAAATGTAAACAACCAACACCAATTTCTTTTTTCAAAATAATGTCTACCACATCTTGTACACAATTAAAAGGAAGGAGTCGTCACAAAGTGGCCGATTTAGAAGAATACGTGCGGTAAAAAATAAAACATGTAAAACCGATTCCCTTTTTAAAAATAAATTCTAGCACATCCCGATACATCATTAAACGGAAGAAGTCGTCACAAAGTGGCCTATTTATCAAAATACACATTCTAAAAACAGCAACCGATTAACATCAGTTTTCTTTTTCAAAATAAAGTCTAGCACATCCTGAAACGCATTAAAAAAAAAAAGAATTCGTCACAAAGTGGCCTATTTTACAGAATAAAGCATGTTATTATACCTCGTGGTCAACAGTACAGCAAATATGAAAAGCTATGGTATTCTTAGACAATCTGATGACCTTAGTGTGGTAATAGCAGAAGGAATGGTGGAAAATATTATACTAATTAATTCCTGACTTGACCGAGTTATAGGAAGATAGACAACAGACAAAGTAACAACCAGTCTTTATTTAGTCACACACAAAAAGTAAAACATTTTTAATGTACAATACAACTGAAAGTGCTTCTCTAGTTAAAAGAAACTCTGGAAAAAGTGTGCAGAAGTTTGAAAAAGTTAATGAATGTAAATTAAAAGAAGTAACCACTATATACTTAAACTAATAGGCAAACTCCCCCAGAGTACACGCACTACGCAGGTCACTTGATTATTCCATAACGGAAAATAGGAAAGGCAGATCACAGATATCTATTGAGTTGCCTTGCGCGAATATCCAAAAGCAAGCAAACAAAATACGTTTTGTTTTTTTGCGAAAAGCCATTCAAGGGATACCTACGCTATCCATCCCCAAATATGAACTAATAGACTAGAAGAGTAGGCTATAACGAATTTATTATCATACATTTATTTTAATATCAACGTTTGTTTAGATTAAGTTTATATTCAGAAATATGCATAGCTTAGTGTTAAATATGTATTGCAAAACTCCCGTCTATTCTCCAAAGTTGTAGAAGATTCTCGAGAGTAAGAATCAACAATATATCTATGTGCATAAGCGCTTAACTTTGTATTGTTACGTAAGATGAATTTTCTAAAAAACCTTCACATGCCTATAAATATAACCAACGCGACGCGCCAAAAGATATTATCTATTAGTATTATTAGTTTGCTATAGTCAGTGTGCTATAAACTTCGGAAGCTATAACTGTGATTGTTATAACGCTTATCAATTCGGAAAACTTCAGATATTTGACCAGGGGCATTTACAAAGTTCAAACATTACAAATCATTTACCTTCAGTGGATTCTCATTGGACATTAGTATTTTTAAGAAAACATTATACAAATTCATCGTGGAAAATTTGACGTGTGTGGCTGGTAAATAACGGAAGACAAAGCTAGCTAGCTTCCCGTGAGGCGAATCGTACCTACATCAACTCATAATTAACTCGCTCATCGTTAACCCTCGATAAGATATCAAGGAAGTTTCAGACTAGAAAAAAAGACTTTATATTGTTTGTAAGTTTGGAAAACTTTTGTTTATAAATCATTGTTTACAATAAGTGTTTGTAATAATTGTTACTGTAAATTATATTGTTGTGTGTATATTAAACCATATTTGTGTTAGAAAAGAAAACTGTGTGTATCAATCTTGTTGGCAAATATCGTAAATTGACTATATATCGGCTTTTACTTAACTGCTAAATCCAAAGTACAATTTAACTACTAAATTAAAATTTATCAGTTAACTCAATTTCAGGCTATTTGAAATTCTAATCCGTAACGAGGCATATAGTCAACAACACTCATATAATGCGCCATTTTGCGGCAACGGGACGCGAACTGTTCACGAAAGATGTGCATTTACAATAAACTTAAATTATAATTACATCAATAAATATAGACGTTCTATAAGGGGATCAGCATGTTACAAAATTGAACATGCCGGCACACACACTCATACATGTTTGTGGGGTGATTCAAAATAAGACTGAATGTGATGAAAAAATTAACCAAAAAATATCTGTCATACCAATGACCATTAAGCGGTGCTAATTTATGTTTATCACCTGAATGTATTCACTTGGTTATCATGAAATATTTATCAATATAAAAGCTACTGAGCCTTGCCTTAAGTATATACGAAATGAACCAACTTATAGGCTTACAAATGTTGGAAAATTGTAGCACACCAGTACAATCTGAAATGTTTTTAAAGCTTTATAATGAAATTAAAAGAGAAAAGTAAAATAAAAACGATTTCCACTGTTTTCACCACTGTGTAATAAATACTAACGAAATTTCCAACAACCCCTTTTTACGCACTATTCTCTGCGATTTTGTTGATGCTTTTTAATATACTAGGAAATAATGAAAACTATAAACATTCTAAACTGTCTTGAGAGCCATTTTCACTTCTATGTGCTAAAACTAAGAATAATAGGTCAGAGTTTCTCATTTTATTCCTATTCGCAATCAGCATAAATCATAATGTATTATAATAAGCTGGTCGGAAGTCAAATTTTGAAATACATATTAGTGATTAATGGGCGAAAAGTTAAAAGTTGACGCTTCACTGTATCCCATTATGGAGATCGAAATTAGGCGTCAATAGACTAGGTTTCTTAGGCATCATTCACCACATTCATTATGTCAGTAAAATACCCATTTAGAGCATGAATATATTAATTTATACGTTCCCATTCTTAAACTGCTACATTAAGTAGGACTCTTCTAAATTAATCCACACTCTAGATTTTTTGGAACTTAGTCTAGTCTGTGATGCGAATTATCGGGGAATTCCGTGGTAGTATTGCCAAAATCACTCTAGCTTTAATTGCTCACTGTTTACTATAAGTTTGTGTAAAACGTAAATGAATTGCAGTAATGCAAAGGTTTGTCATTAATAATGGTTTTGCATTTATTCTAAAAATCACCAAAAGTTGTACGCTTTGCAAGCCACTATCTTGGTGAATATTTTAATAGAAAAATTAATATTTTCGTTACCCAGAGAGAGAGAGATAGTGAAAAAAACAAAAACGAAAACAAAACTGTCTTTTACATAAGTTAAGCTCCAGCGTTTGCCGCTAAAACAAACGACTTAAATTAGTAAGAAGCATTACATTGTTCATCAACATCATCTGTCTGTGACCTCTTGACCCACACTAACGCTGCTACAGAAGCTCTATGCTTTCTTCTTATATATATATATATAAAGAATTTTTACTATAGCCTTTATGACTGCGTTTACGAAAGCTTGTTTGTTTGTTTGTTTTACGTTATGCACAAAGCTACACAATGGGCTATCTATGCTCTGCCCACCACGAGTATCGAAACCCGGTTTCTAGCGTTGTAAGTCCGCAAACATACCGCTGTGCCACTGGGGGGGGGGGCATTTTTTATGAAAGCATCTCGAAAAGGTGCATCCAATGAGAGTATTCTAGAAATCCCTGTTTTAGATCCTATAAATCCTTGTTTTAACGATGTTGCACCGCACTTTATCTGAACCACTTCTATTGACATAATTGTTATTTATATGCCACACTATCATGTTGCCAATACCGTTAAATGGTATCATGCACAACAAATCGCGTGTGACGTAGGGGTGTCCAGATACTTGTAGAAAGGGAACTGTGTTTCTCTTTACGAGTGCATTAACTTCACATTAAATACAAAAGTTTACTTAGCAATCTTTTCATACCTTAGGTGTTTTTTCTATCATGAAAAGCGCGTCCACTAAAGGTCACTAAATCAAAACTATGGTAAAGCCAGTTTTCATGAGCTACGAGTTCAGATATTATATATATACATATATACCGAGCGATAATTAACAAGATAGGGTTAAACAACTAAACAAAAGACAGGTTTTGACAACCAGAGAATAGATATAGAGGTTTTGGTGTTTGCAATATTCAAACTCTCCTCTTGAGATCTAAAACAATCTCCCTCCTAAATTTAAAGAAAAATAACTTTATAAGGAAAGAATATTAAAACTGAAACTATCACAACAGCCTAAAATAAAATCCAGCTTCTAAAAGTTTAAAATATTCATTCTTTGCTTACATTAGAACGGCGGAATAATATTCCCTGTTCATGAATAGATGTGGAGCATCATTTCCACGAATGACAGGGAAAGTTGGACTAGTGATTGATGCTTTATAAACCTCGCTACTGCTAAGCAACATAACCGACATATTGAAATTCAAAAAGAAGAAAAAGTAGGGGAAAACTCAGAGCAGATGAGCATTCTTATGTCTCTGGAGTCGATTGTTTTATATATATATATATATATTTACTTATTATGTTTATTTAGCTGTTGAATCTTGCGTAAAGCTGCCCTGGGTCCATACGTGCCAGCCGTCCCTAATTTCGAAGTAATAGATTAAATAGAATGCAACTGTTCAACACCACCCACCGCCAACTACTTGGCTACTCCTTTACCAGCGAATAGTAGGACTGACCGTTAACCATCTTGTTATAATACCTGCATGGCCGAAAAAGTGAGCATGTTCAACGAAGGGTGTTATGACATCTAAACACGAGGTTTGACTAGGTTACTTGACGTGACGTAACCAAAGCAATGGACGTCTTCGCCAGCAGATATTAGTAAGCTCACTGCCTTCACAATTTTGAAAAACCAATAAAAATTAAATCTAGAAACATTGAGCAGTCTTGTATTTTTCACTCGGTTTATCTCGTGCCTTTGCATGAACATATTCTATGTGATGATTATTTTCATAAAGTCGGATTTTTTTATTTGGTACAAGAGAATTCTGGGAAACACCTAGAGATTTAGTTAAGGAACTAGTAGAGCAAGAAATACTTAATTTTCACAAGTTAGACTAACAGGGTAAACATCACTGAAGTTCATCAGTAACGCTGTAATTCAGGATTTTGTAAATGTTCTGTTATTTCTTCATTTACAAGGAGAAGAGGCGAAACTAAGTTCTCCACAACTCATACATATACAATCGTTGCATGCTGTATACCCATATTTACAAGAAAGTGGGAAAAAATGCCTTTTTTAGCAAACACAGAAGATATATAATTGTCTCTTAAACAAACTAGAACAACAAAAACAGTAAAACTACACCACTGGTCCATACGTGTATCCCAATACATATTATTTTGGATATCTGTCACAAGTATTACTTTTTTAGTTCAAAAAATGCTCTCTGGGTTAAAGTTTTAAGACATTAAAGTTCCTGTTATAATAAGTCAATAATTTTAACAAAGGTATTTCTTAACTTTTGAAGAATGTAACTAAGATTTAAAATAGTTTGTGCAATTTAAAAACGAAATAATTGATTAAAGAATAAGTGCAATTATTTCAATAATTTATCACACATGAGCCTACCAACTAACAGTTGTAAAAGTTCGTTTCGTGATGATGAACAAAGTTAGGTACGGTGAGTAACGTTTATCCTGACAACGCTGTTAGGTCATCAAGATATTAATGTACGGTGAGTAACATTTATCCTGACAACGCTGTTAGGTCGTCAAGATATTAATGTACGGTGAGTAACATTTATCCTGACAACGCTGTTAGGTCATCAAGATATTAATGTACGGTGAGTAACATTTATCCTGACAACGCTGTTAGGTCATCAAG
>NW_013665660.1:237654-249638 GCF_000517525.1 Limulus polyphemus
ACCTGAACGAAATTTGCTGAACCATCGTTGACACTTACGGACGTTCAAACATTTCCATAAACTTCTTTAATATTCTTTGTGGTTACATAGGCGTTATTTCCCTTCTTATATTCAAACAACATTACATGCCGGATGTGTGTTTCTTCGTGTACCATCACTATAAGGCATTAGAGTATACTAAACTTTACACATTATAATGGCTACACTAACGTGAGGTTTAGGCAGTTCGTTTAACTATTATACGTAATTACGTTTTTGGAGTGGCGGTTATGAAAGTGTTCTAAAACGCGACATCAATTTCTTGACGACCTAATAAGGCAAGCTATTTTATAACTCACAAAATACGCTACTATTTCACAAACTATAATCATAATGTTGCAGTCATTCTTCTTATGTAATATTTTAGCTCGACAAATAATAAAAATATTAATATTTCCCGTATGCACAACATTATTTGACTTTAATATTTTTTTCTATTTATGTTGTATATTTATGCTATACACGTTGATAAATGTTTTAGCATTAGCTCACGAACAGCATACTTTAGTTTAGCTAAAACATAATTTTTATCAATACCCTTAAGTTCAACTACACCATGTACCAGTGTTAAAGCTATATTTAATATATTCAACAATAGAGAGTCTTAGTTGCTATACAGGATAACTTTTATTGTTGCATTCAAGCTTGTAACTCTATACTGTTTAAAATTTAGTGACAATGTTGGCCGATTTAATATTATGAGGTTTCGATCCAATGTTCTTTATTTAGAGCTCACTCAAATTTCGTAATTACCTAGTTTATCAAACTATCTTTGAACTTTGCATCATTTGTCAGAGAATAACTAAGACAGTGTTTATGTGAATAGGTAATTCAAACTTTGAATTTATCTCAGTGAATCTGATATTTAAGGAAAACAGCTGATAACAATAGAATTTAAATCAGTCTTCCATTACATTAAACACTGGTAGAATAGTCAGCGGTAGACCCATATTGCCCCCCAGTTGCACAGCGGTATGTCTGCGGACTTACAATGCTAGAATCCGGGTTTCGATACCCGTGGTGGGTAGAGCACAGAAAGCCCATTGTGTAGCTTTGTGCTTAACTTCAAAAACAACAACAGGCCCATATCAAATAAAAAAAGCCTTATACTCAAATCACCAGTATGACTAGCCAATATGCCTAACACCTTGAAAACAATTCATCTAAATATGTTTCAAATATACGCCAAAACAAAATCTCTCTATCTTCTGCGGAGTAATAAACCACGACCTAAAAGAGATGTTTTAAGTCGGTAAAAATCATTGGAAAAGTTAAACATGTATCACGTGTACAGATTATAGTTAATAAACAGCATCGTCATCCCCGGAAATGGATATAAAAACAAAAACACTAGACTTAAGTATAGATAAGTGTAAAAGATAAGAGAGACCGACATTTCGTTGATGTCGCAACCTCTTTAAACAGAGAGTGCCGACATTTTTGACATAGATATTAATTAAAAGATGGTAGTTTCTATTTGGGGTATAATATCCTGAGGGCAATTATATGGAAACTTAACCTTTAAAAAAGGTTAATTTTAGAATGAAATTTTCATCACTATTTCTCTTTTTATATGAATTAACTATGGGACACTCCGCGTTTCGTTGCCAATTTAAAAAAAAAGATAGAAAGAAATATATATTCAGAGGTATATAAACTGGTGAAAGGACATAGAAAGATACACAAACATTAGACTTAAACAGATAGAAGACAGATCTAGAATTGAAAGATGTCATTCTCTGTTACTACAGCAGAGCCTAGTGCTTCATCCTAAAGATTTAGTTGTGCCTTTTCTTTTTCTTCTTAAATCTTCTCCTAGAAGAATGGGAACCGTTCTTTAAGGAATATTCGTCTAAGAAGTACCAGCCACTGTTGGAAGTGCTGAATGGTGATTGCAATTTTTTTTTTAGAGCAAGAGGTTTCCAATGTTACGGTCGATCTGTGGAAGTGATTTGTGGGCTGGACAGACGGGAAATTGGGTCTCTCTCGGCAGCAGATGCGTATACAGGAAGTTAGTTGGAGGATCGATTGCACAGTGTTACTGAAAATGAGCAACGTTTCTGACGTCTCACATCCAAATAATTTTAAAAGAAGCATTAACATGCACGTCCATAGAGTAGAGTAATGATCATAGTGTTGATAACATATTGAAAATAAAAATAGAAAGATTATATTATTGTATACGATAACAAGAAAAAACTTTCTCACTGGTAATCTAACTATTTCATTGGCAATATGAGCAATAAACAGTTATATTTTCCCAAGAAACACTGATTAAGAGACTTTTGAGAGCGAGAATGTCCACTGGCTGAATCAATGAACACAAAGAATACAAATCAATACATGCTCAAGGTTCTAGTGTGTTTGTTTGATGACGCCACTTCCTCAACTTGCCAGCATTACGCAACTTTAAATTTTACAGCAATAAGTTATCGTCATCTAGCACGGATATTTTGGTAAACCAACAAATGTTATATTAAAAGTGAGAAAAACAAACAAATAAAAGAAAGACATGCTTATTCTTATAACTAGTAATGTATTGGGTTATGCAAAATACAATTATGAAACTAATTGCCCTCACAAAGCTCTGACAGTAGCATTATTTATGGTAGGTTAAAATGGTGAAAACTTGTGAAGTAATGAATTATGAAAATAACTACAATGACAGAACTTTGACGATAACAACTTCACAGTTTCTGAGATTGCTTTTCAGTTTTAATTTCGGGATCATTAATTTTCTTATATTTGTTTCAGTATATCGCGCGAAACTACACAAGGAGTATCTACACAAAGTTGTCTCTATTTTTAAACTGATATACTACAGTGATGACAGCCAGTCAACTACACTGACAGTAACATTATTTATGGTAGGTTAAAATGATAAACCCACGAGGTATTGAATTTGAATTAAGAAAATAACTAAACTGACAGTAACGCTATGTATGTTAGATTATAGCCCACGAGTTGTTGAAATACGAAAATAAATACATTGATACTAACGATATTTATGATAAGTTTAAATGCAGAAAACCCGCAAGGCATTGAATTCAGACATGAATTAAGTAACATGAAGCACCATATACCAAAATAAAGCCTCGATGAATGATGATGATTTGTTTGTTTATTACAAAACTACACAGTGGGTTATCTGCTCTTTCTCCACCACAGGATATCGAACCTCGGATTTTAGATTTGTAAATCTGTGAACTTACTGCTGACTTACCGGAGGACCAAAAAAAAAGTTTCTGATCAGTAAATGTTTTTGCTCGTAGGTTGAGAAACATAACATATATAAGATATATTGTTAAGATATTTAAAATGTCAAATCATTTACTGAACTAAAACACAGATATACTTTTCTATACCGCATCAGCGGGAAAATTATATGCGAGGGAAACGTTTTCCATGACACAAGTCAATGCTGAAAGTTTATTTAAATCATTCTCATTTCATTCTCATTCACCTCCCTTAGCCTTTCTTAACAGCCAACACACACACACCTAACAAAAAGGATATGTGATACCTCCCTTAGCCATTCTTAACAACCAACACACACATCTAACAAAAAGGATATGTGATACCTCCCTTAGCCATTCTTAACAACCAACACACACACCTAACAAAAAGGATATGTGATACCTCCCTTAGCCATTCTTAACAACCAACACACACCTAACAAAAAGGAATGAAATTATTAAAAGGCAAAAGGGAAATATTTGCTTACCTTTTCTTACTTGAATAAATATTTCTGTAGTACGAGCACTTTTTATATGTAATAGCTGTACAATATTCATAGTTTAAATAATTACATGGGTAGTACATATTAAATACATAGGAAATGGATATTTAAAAAGCAAAACTTATAACAATTCAAACGAATGCATTTCTTTACTTAAAATGCCCTAATGGTGCAATTGCACAGTTTTTAAGGTTGCTTCCCAGTTTTTAATTTCGGGATGATTAATTTTCTCATGTTTGATTGTTTCAATATTTTGCGCAAAGCTACAAAATGGGTATCTACGCATTAAACTGACAGACTACAGGGAGGATAGCTAGTCAACAGCAGCCACTGTCAACAATTATCTATTCAAATAGTGAGTCTTGACTGTCACTCTTATAGCGAACGCACCCACAGCCCCCAAAGTGTGAAGCACATTTTCTCTGCAACGAGACGCCAACCTTGAAAACTCAAATTCACAATCGAGTGACGATTAAACTGACCTAGCACTTAGTTCGTACAAAGTTTTTTATGTTCAAATAATACACTGGCTCATGTGAGTTCAATATTGGAACCTGTGGTAGACAAATTTATAGATTTATACAGAGAGAGAGAAAAGTTTTCTACTTCAAGCCGATGAAGAACTTCAATTTATATATATATACATTGATTTCTCAAGACAGTAACCAACTAATAAACCGATTAACGTTATAATTACTTAATTAAAAGAACAACTTTGCACATTACACGCATTTTAAGAATCAAAATATAAATCCATACTATATTTATGTCTTGTAATATATGCAAGTTTTAAATTTGTGTAATAGATGTTTGGATGTCATGAAAAAAACAAAACAACATGCATATCACGCACCAATAACTTTACATGTATAAAATACATTATTAGAATCCAAGTCTCGAGCCATTAACTCTTCCATTTCACACACATAATACAACTTAATCCTACTTGTTTCTCGTCTGCAAATAGAAATACATTTGGTCACGTGACAATATCGCCAATCATTATTCGACTTTAAGCAGTGTTATATATATAATTTGACATATAAAATACGATTTCCCTCACTTAATAAATATTTTGTATTGATTAGTCTGTTTTTCTTGTTTTGTGACTCTTTTAAACAAAATCTACAAATAAATTAGAATGATGTTGATTGCTAACGATAGGTAGCGATTTTATCATTATTTTTCTTCTTCTTCTCAGATGGTCTAAATGTTAGTATCATTGATCTAATAATCTCTCACTGCATTCTGTAAAATGCAAGTGAATACGAAACTGAAAATTCAAATGAAAACTTAATGTGAATGTGGTAACAAAAACTGACTTAGTAAATACTGTTTTCCTCTTTTCGTCTGATTTCACATTAGAAGGAATACGATTGCAAATGTAATATGTTTTTACGTGTAAGTTTAACAAAAATAACAAAAAAAAAGAGAAGAAAACTCATTTAAGCTATTTTTAATTTCTATCCGCAAAGGTAAATGGTTTCCGATGGTTTCGTATACAAAACATCTAGTTAAGTAGTTAAGTTTAAAACTGGAAATATCTGAAGTGGAAGTTGTCATCATTTAAATTTACCAATGTTCTATTGTTTTTTAAGCCAAGGTATAAATGTTGCAATTTATGTAAAACTCTTTTTCCTAAATTATCGGCCAATGGTTAGCGATTGTGGCTCGCGCCTCTTTACTGTTAAAACAAATTGTGTTCCGCACTTAGGAACCGTAGATACGTTGTAAGAGTAATGGCCAAATTCCACTATCCGATTAGATTAGTCCATGAGTTGGCGGCCTTCCCTGTAGTCTATGGTATATGTAGTATATTTGTTGTTATTATCTTGCAACTTTCCTGTAGTCTATGGTATATGTGTTGTTATTATCCTGCAACTTCTCTGTAGTCTATGGTATATGTGTTGTTATTATCTTGCAGCTTCTCTGTAGTCTATGGTATATGTAGTATATGTGTTGTTGTTATTATCTTCCAACTTCCCTGTAGTCTATGGTATATGTAGTATATATGTTGTTATTATCTTCCAACTTCCCTGTTGTCTATGGTATATGTAGTATATGTGTTGTTATTATCTTCCAACTTCCCTGTAGTCTATGGTATATGTAGTATATATGCTGTTATTATCTTCCAACTTCCCTGTAGTCTATGGTATATGTAGTATATGTGTTGTTATTATCTTCCAACTTCCCTGTAGTCTATGGTATATGTAGTATATGTGTTGTTATTATCTTCCAACTTCCCTGTAGTCTATGGTATATGTAGTATATATGTTGTTATTATCTTCCAACTTCCCTGTTGTCTATGGTATATGTAGTATATATGCTGTTATTATCTTCCAACTTCCCTGTAGTCTATGGTATATGTAGTATATGTGTTGTTATTATCTTCCAACTTCCCTGTAGTCTATGGTATATGTAGTATATATGTTGTTATTATCTTCCAACTTCTCTGTAGTCTATGGTATATGTAGTATATGTGTTGTTGTTATTATCTTCCAACTTCCCTGTAGTCTATGGTATATGTAGTATATATGTTGCTATTATCTTCCAACTTCCCTGTAGTCTATGGTATATGTAGTATATATGTTGTTATTATCTTCCAACTTCCCTGTTGTCTATGGTATATGTAGTATATATGCTGTTATTATCTTCCATCTTCCCTGTTGTCTATGGTATATGTAGTATATATGCTGTTATTATCTTCCAACTTCCCTGTTGTCTATGGTATATGTAGTATATATGTTGTTATTATCTTCCAACTTCCCTGTAGTCTATGGTATATGTAGTATATTTGTTGTTATTATCTTCCAACTTCCCTGTAGTCTATGGTATATGTAGTATATTTGTTGTTATTATCTTCCAACTTCCCTGTTGTCTATGGTATATGTAGTATATGTGTTGTTACTATCTTCCAACTTCCCTGTAGTCTATCACTTCAAAACTAGGGATGGCAAGCGCAGATAGGCCTCGAGTAGCTTTGCGCGAAATTTAACAAACAAACCTTTCATTTTCACACAAACTTTATAGAATTGTCTTAAAATCTCACATATTTCATCACCTTATAAACTATTCTATATCTGTCAAATTTTCTAATAAAAAAACAAAACACTAATGAAAAAATCTAAGTTTTATCCATAAATTTACGGAATATAGATGTAGAATTTTGAAAACTAACTTTTCTTATCTAGAAAGTCACATTTAAATTTAACTTTTTTTTAATGCAATATTTTTTCATACTTTAGTTTCGCATGAGTTAAAAAACAACAATAACAAGACACTGCCAGTTACTGTTTTTCTTTATACCAAAAGCAAGACAACTATATCTTTAAGTAACTTTCCAGTAGTAAAACCAGGAAAAAAACAACAAATGTTTGATGTATCTTTTCTCCCTTAAAGAATACATTACATTAGAATACAGTCTAAGCTTTTTTGTTGTTTTCATTATTTCATTAGCCAAAGTGGGTTTGATTTTGTGAGTTCTTCCTCTCATACAAGCACTAAGATTACTTTTTTTCTTTAGTCTTTTGAAGCCTATTTCTTCTCTATATTACAATACTGTCTTATTATATTAGATACCTCACTTTTACTCTACATGTATACATACAATAAAGTAGGCCAATGTCAAACATTGCTCATCCGGTAAACTAAAATTCATTCAATAATTTATTATCTTGCAATCTCAATGATATTATTTCTCCCTGAGAAGTGTTTGTTTTCCCCCTTTAAAAACGTTTTATTCCACGCGATTCCGTGTAGATATTTTTTCCGTAACTTTGAAGACGTGCTTCAAACTCTTCATTTCTCAGAGCACGATGTCTCACAATGGGTGCTAGTGTTTGTGAGTAAAAACACTCCGAAAAGTGAATGAAGACTATTTCGATGTTTGTGAACTTTGGTTCATTGTCTTTTTGTCTTCTTCAAGCATTATTCACAATTTACACACGATCTAGATAAGCACCTACAATACATTTAATCCCACACGTTCCTTACCAGTTATGGGGAATCAGCTCTCGGGACCACAAGTTCTTGCGCTACACATTACGTTTGATTCCTCAAATTGGTTTTTGACATAGCCTTCTCATCTTAAAGCTATAGCTAAAAGTAATCCACACTATATAACGAGCTTTAACCCTTTGGAACGCCTTTCAAAAGGATGCATTTTATTTTTTTAAAAAAGGGTTACTGCCAGTTGCTTATAGTATCAACCTGATTGGTTTTTAATTACTTAGAACTATATAACTGGGAGTAAATAAATAATGTTATGGGCAGAAATTGTTAAGCGTAACAAATTTTTTAACACTATATACGGTTCATAGCTATTGTCTAGTGATTAGGGCGGATCGTGGAATCCAAACCCGTCGCAAAACGTGTGTGTCTTTTAAGCCGTGGGGATGTTATATTGTGACGGTAAAGATTGTTTGCTTGTTGTTAAGCGCAAAGCTACATATTGAGTTATCTGTGCTCTGCTCATCACAGGTATCGGTACTTGATCATTAGCGTTATCGGTCCTCAGACTTATTGTTGAGTTACGGACGGGGAGTGGGGGCTCGTTGGTAAAGTGGAGCTCAAGAGTTGGCGGTTGTTGATGTTAACTATCTGCCTCACCTCTAGTTTATCACTTCAGAATTAGGAACGCCTAGAGAGATAGCCTTCGAGTACCTTTCCGTGAAATTGAACATAAAACAATCATCGCTAACATTTTTCGTGAATGTTTGAATCTCGTTGTCGACTCACAACATTTGAGATTTAGTGTTCCTAATATATATATATATATATATATATAAAGTAACGTTATCTTTATGCAAAGAAAAAAGTTAAAGATTTTGTTATGCAGGTCATTTTTAAGTACATTTATGGTGTGTTTTCAAACGTGCTTTCAGAATTAGGCTTTGTTTTTTCATTTGAAATATTATTTCCACGGATTATGTTCGTATAAGATTATAGAAATTAAAAGGTGAATATATCCATACATACAAACGCACCGTAGGTCTGATTTCATATCGTTCCTATCTTTAATCCAGGTCTTCAAATATGTTTCCAAATATATATAAAGTATAATAGTACTACCTGTTGTCTCTTGTATGTCCATATAACTACTTCGCAGGGTGTGGACGGATCTTCACTAAAATTGGTATGGAGGTCCATTAGGTCCATGTGGGGTACATGCAAATTTTCAGTTTTGAATTTTGTGTTTTGCGGTTTTTATGGGCGTTTTTTACTACTACTTCGTTCCCTGTAAATGGATCTTCACCAAATTTGGTATGGAGGTTCATTGGGTCCATGGTGCGGTTTCACATTTTGTATCTTGCAATTTTTATGAGCGTTTTTGTTTTTGTTTTACAATTACATATAAAGAAAGCAGATAAACTTTCGTTAATCATTAATATAAATAACTTCCGTGCAGGGGGACGGGTACTCCAGCTAGTTACAAATAGAATAAATGACATTGTTGTAACAGCCATGAGCCAAAGTGACCGCATTTTTCAAACCTTAATTCTTTGCCACAAAGTTTGCCTGGCAAGGCCTAGTGATTAAGGCGATCGGCTCACAAACTTGCGGCTCGTAGGATCGAAACATATCGCCGAATATGTTTACTATTTTAGCCGTGGCGGCGTTATAATGTGATGGTCAGTCCCACTATTCGTTGGTAAAGAGTAGCTTAACAGTTGGCTGCGTGCAATGTTGACTACCTGCCTTCCCTCTTAATTATCACTTTAAATAAAATCTTCCCCACAGCTCATGGATAGAAATATTGATTATGCAAACAATACATTTGTTTGAAATTTTCAACTCTCCTACACTAATTTGCTTTAACTTTATTTCTACACTATATCGTGTGCTCAGAGACGTTTACTGTGCTAGTAATACGCCCAAAAACTTGTAATTTCCGATCAAATTGAATATAAGAGAACAGACATGGCTTGCGAAACTATATGTATTTTTTGTGTTATATTACTTCAAAATCTTTTATAAACTGACGTTCATATAGCTACAAACTTTGCTTCTTAACGTCTGACTGGGTTTTTCAGTTTATGATCTGTTTGATTTAATATAAAACTACCATTCAAACAAAATTCATGTACGTGATCTATTGCTGTTCAAAAAATGGAATTATAAAATGAGTTCTTTTTATTTAAAATCAACTTTAATTTAGTAACTTTTTGAAGAGAAATTATATGAGTTTGTTTTTTGATGATTATAGAGAGATCAAAAGGTCCCGAGCAGAAAGTTAGCGATTAGTGTTTACTACTATTGTAAAAATGTCACACAGTCTAAGCTGACTTGCTATCTCTATTGTATCTAGTTCTTTTAAAAATTAATATTTAGCCAAAATATAGTTTATTTGAAACCAAAGTTATGCTGAGCAAGTTACCTGATATTACTTCGTATAATTGTACTCCAGAGAATACTAAATAAATACAAGTTTGGAATGTGTATGTGCGTGTTGTTAGATTTGGATGAAATTATCTACCCTTTGAAATCCTAAGTTGCGAAATGCCTAAATACGGACATATATATGTGTTTAACTTCGAGATGTCTGTTGCATACTTGTTCTTCATAACATTTCAACCTTCGGATACAATAAAACATAAACGTAAAACAATTGTTATAATAAAAGAGGAACCGAAACTTCACCACAGATATGTAGAACCTTAATTTTACACGCACCTGTTTTCACACATGAAGAAAAGCACAAAAGCCACAACAGAGGTTTCATCTCCAGCATCGAACATACTAATACATGGTTTTATTTAAACATGTACACTAGTTTCTTATTCTTATTGAACAAAAAGAACTTCCTCTAATAATTACTTTCCTTCAATAGACATACGAACATGTATATGTACACTTAAAAATGCTATAAATTTCCATATCGCATGCGAGTGCTCATGCTATTCTAAGCAGGTGCACACTACAATCAAAGTGGAGAATGTGAAACTCGAATTATGTACACTACGAACAATAACTACAAGCACACACTAATACATCAAGCTAATTACTTGCAATACGCATTGTTCTCCAAAACAATTTATTCATTGAAAACCAAAGAACAGATCGCAAATATATAAAAAAAAACTCACGAAAATAGCTAGTAATAATAAGTAGCACAAAATCTTATGCACGTATAAAACTAAAATTGCCTTTATTTCCAAGTAACACAAAAATTTATTTCTACATAATATTACTCACATCTCCTTTGATTGCAAAGGCTGGTAACACAAAATTACATTTATATAGAACACTGAAATGTCCTTTAATTCCAGGGACTAATAACACACAAAAAATTATATAATAGTGAAATGTTATTCAAATTCAGGCGTTAGTAACACTAATATTCATTTATACAAAGATATAGTGTTCTTTAATGCCATGGGCAGTTAAAATAAGAATTATTTCTATCTGCAAAATTGTATTTTTCTGCTTTGCTTGTAGGGACTATTAACTAAAATATTATTTATGTATACAAAAAATTCTGAAGCTAGTAACAGATCAATTTGTTTATAAACAAATTTAGATTTCTATTTGATCACAGACCCGTATAAAAATACATTATTATTTATTTCTCAGGTTACTAAAATGAACATTTCTCTGAAAAAAAATTAATGTTATATTTTAATTCATAAAACGCAATATTTCGTTAAAGTCAGGGACCACCAAAGTAAATATTGCTTCAATGTGTACACAATTTTGTTAAAATTCCAGACATCCAACACAAACATTATTTGCAAAAAGCCGAGTTCTTCTCCAATTCGTACTCCTGTGAGACAGCGGTATGTTTCCGGACTGACAACTGTAAATCCAAAGTTCGATTCCCCGCATTGGCCAAAAGTGGTTTGTTTTAATAGAAAGAAAGATTCTTTAATTCCAGTGATAATCAAAGAGATATTGTAATTGTACTCAATTCCGAATTTGCTGTGATTTCCGGGACTTTCAAAGCAAACAATATTTATATTCACAATTCTGCAGTCTTCGTGAATTCCAAAAGGCTACAAACACAAGGATTATGTAAATACAAAGTTCTGAATTCCAAGAACCAACACATACATCACTATTCTACACAAATCGGAATATCAAAATAAAAATTGTTTGTATAAGCGACACTGGATTTTTCTTCAATTGAACAGGTTACGTAATACCTGCACGTCATTATATTTTAATATTTTCAGATAAGCATATTATACAATGAAACCCGAGGCTATTA
>NW_013665660.1:250591-284845 GCF_000517525.1 Limulus polyphemus
ATATTTTAATATTTTCAGATAAGCATATTATACAATGAAACCCGAGGCTATTCTTAAACCAAAAAAGATCTAGATTCAAAAAAATTTTAAAAAGCAACCAAAATCAGTTATATCGATTTCACATATAAAAAAAATTAATTAAAAACTTTTAATGATGAAATTAAAGAAGGGCAAATAGAGAAACCTGAATAGAAAAGTGCAATTAGCATCGCCCTGTTTGTTTAAAAAACAAAATTTTATGACTTTTCCCCACTTGATGGTTGATTTCTGGAAATATTAAACAGAGTCAGAAGACGCTCAAATTAATCCCAAATAAGTGCGTTTGATGTGTTACCCAAAAATGTTCTACCCATCAAATTAAGGCATTTTTCATAAAATAAACTTAATAAAATGTATATTAATTGTATACTGTTTCAAGTGAGTAAACTAAATTCTGAGATTGGACTGACTGTGGTTAATTTAGATTTAGTTGCCTATTTGTTTCTTTGAAACCCAAAACTACACAATGAGGTATCTTAGCAATGTTTTCCGTGCGTAATCGAACCCTGTATTTTAGTGTTATAAGTCCTGAAGCTAATCGCTGATCAACCGAGGTGAACATTGATTTAGAGTATCAAGTATAGCGAAAGGTTATATGATGATGTTTAAAAACGATCATATAACACATATTTTAGTTTTTATTTAATGGATGGCATTATCACGTTGTAGCACAGTGGTATGTCTGCGGACTTGCAACGCTAGATACCAGGTTTCGATACCCGTGGTGAGCAGAGCACAGATAGTCCCTTGATCAGCTTTGTGCTTAATTAACAAACGATAATTATTATGCTTTCTTCTAATTTCCAAGTACATCTATTTATCAACGTCATGATATTATTTTTATGATTCTCATTTTGCAAAAGAACTTATATAAATTGTCATTTACCTTTGTACGCGAGGTTTCACATTATGGTTTGATGAAATCTTTACCCCAGTAATTAGCCAATAAAAGACAATAGCGAGTTAGCTACACCGTGAATGTAGTTTCTAAGTATTTCTTTGATTTCCTTTTCTTTTATTACAAACATTGATAACATCAAAAAAAAACGTGCGCTGGATGATCTTGTGGTTGAGCTCTGGCGTTCGAAGCTGGTAAATCGGGTTCGAATCCGTGCGATAACATATAATATTCCCCGCATTTTAAGTTATGGGTGCTTTGGAAGAGTGACAGTCAATCCCCTACTATATATGGGGTTGGTAGAAAGTTGCTGACTGGCTACTTTCACTCTAGTCAATTGTTCAGAATTAGGGACAATGGCAGATAGCCTTAGTAAGTTTACCATGAATATAAAAAATTTAAATAAAAGTATAGGATAAAAGAACACATCAAGTATTCTGCATAGAATTGTCCCTGTTACATCAAGTATTCTATAATAAACAAGTAATAGCGCATGAGTCTTGGACAATCTATTTCTGTCATAAGTCAGAAGAGGAATTTGTCCGAAAGAAAAAAAGCATTTTATCAACAAACTACAGACTCATACCAAAAACGTATTGATCTTCTCTGTTTTTGAACTTCTTTTTCTCTTTATCTTCTTAGATTTCAGAGTTAATTATGCTGAACCTAAACGACACACAGTAAAAAAAAGCAGTAATAATCTCAGTACTTGCGTAACTGACAGCAGCAAAAAAATTTCCGTAATTAGGAATAATACGTGAAACACATCTTTAATGTAGAAATAGCCAGACAAGAAGCATGTGAAACACAACAAAGACAAAAACAAATGAAACCAGATAATACAGATGAAAAACACGTTTCGAAGTTACAAAAAAATATCTGGGAACATTTACAAAAGCTTCGTTTGGTATAGAAGAAACGAACCCATAAATTAACTTGTGGTTCACATCCCAAAACTAAAATTAAAAAACAAATCAACATGAGAACAATGAATCACACAACTGCTACCAACAATAAAAAAATAGAATAAATATACGGTAATAAAAAATCATTGTAAAATCAAAAGAACTAGCGGTATTACTTTATATATATAGATCCCATGATGTTGCCGAGTCACGTGGTGGTATGTAAAACACCTCCATATGTATATTGTTTACTAATCATTATGTGTGAATTGTAAAACTTAAAAGTTTTTAATCAATTAAGGGTTCAAATACTCTAAAACATTAAATTACAAAACCTCCTTTCAGTAAAATTCATAGAGAGAAGATCAAAATAAAATATTTTGCCTTCCTTATTCTATCATCTCTGTTGTGAATTTCTCCTTGTGTACCCTGGTGTAAAAAATGTTTGAGTCTTAATGAAACACTGTGATTTTACAATAACATCCCTACGGGCAAATTATGAAACGATAAATATTGAAGCAATATCATCGATAAGAGTTTTTATGCATACTAGTTTATTAACTTACTTAGTTTCAATTTCCAGTGCTTGGAACACCTTAATAATTGTCATTGTGCGTAATATTGCCTATTTCAAAATTTCAATTTCATTGAACCAAACAAAACACAAACAATATTTCTATATATAAGTATGTGAGCATATTATTGCTAATTAATCATGGCAGATAGACAGCAAAAGTGATTAACACAAATTTGGGGGATCATTATCCTAACAAAATAAACAAGTTAACCAAACAGCACTTCATTATATTTATCAATATGAATATCTGAAATACATTATATTTAAAATATCAGTACGTTCACTTTGATAAAAAAAAGTAATTATTAAAATTAACTCAATTAACTAGAAAGAAATTCCTCGGAGTGATAAACATTTTAGCAAGTTCTGTTTTTCTAAGAACTTTGACATGGTGGCGCACTCTGGTGGCACCACTCCAGTAGACAAGCGTTTTATCAGCGCATTTGCAAATACGAAAGCAACACGATAAATAATTTACACCAATGCAAAAAAATAGAAAATCAACGAAACTTCATACTAATATGGAGAGCCATCTGACAAATGAGAGCCTGTCGTTGCAAGTTGGTTCAAAGTGTTGTTAACTGAATATTGAACTACTTCAAAGCCAATAGTATGGTTGTTTACACACTTCAAAGAGGTAGTCAGCCGCCTTCGACTCAAGCAGACGACCGCTATCTGTGGATTTTTGCTCTTCGCAATCCTAGGGATCAGGCTTCGAGATTGTATCAGACGTTCGCAGTGACAAAATAACGGCGTTCAGTGTAGAGATGGTTAGAAACAGACTTCACAAGGTCAGTCTGTATGCCAACCGCCCAATAAGATTTACTCCACTTATAACAAAAGCATATAGCAGCTCGCCTGTAATGGAGCAAAGAACAAGTTTAGTGAAATGAGAACTTGTGGATTAGCATTATTTTCACAGATGAGGTGAAATAATGCTTCAGCAAACAACTAGATAACAGGATAATTTTCATTTGAACAGAAACTGGAATAAGGTCTGCCTCATTTTCAGAAAGGTACGTGACGCATATGGCAGTGGGGAAGTATGATTTGAGCAAATGTAAGCAGTGTAAATGTATAGCCCTCTATATCCTATAAAATACTATGTTATTAATGCTATACATTATAGTGACCACATCATACAATTTTTTGTACTACCATCGCTGGTGCAATTGCGTCTGACTTCAGCCTCATGGTGATAATGCCTAAACTCACCTTGCTAAATTGGTCTACACATTTCTTGAGATAAAAAAGAGATTGGCTAACTGGAGTGGACTTTAGTCCCACCAATCATGTATGGGATACTCTTTGGATACGCATCCAGTCAATCCTGATTCTAAAGTAACTCTGAAAAGAGTTCTTCCAGAAAATTAATTAGGATTTAACTCAGGACCTTTTTAACACTGATTATAAACATACAACGCCGATATCAGGCTAATCTTGCTGGTCATGGTAACAGTACTTGGAAATAGGTAAGATCACATATACCAAATGTTCAGGAAGGCTGATCTTCAGATGCCTGGTTTACACAAATATTTCATTGAGGGATGATTGGAAATATTTAGTAATAATGGTTTAGCCTTTTTGTCAGTATATTAAATGCTACAAGTTACGATTATTTTGAGAAGTGTCATTTTAAATATATTGTGTATTACTTTTGTGCTTCTCGACAACAATCGAATAGTCATTTTAGACGCATAATAAAATAAGATTCAATAACAAAAAATTACGAGTAGTTAGATTTTTTTCTCTCCTTTAAACTAGTTTTGTATCATAAAATCATTAGGAGGTGAATAATATAAAAAATAATAAAAGATAGAGGGTTTCTTTGCAAATGGAATGTTATTTGTTTCTTAATTAGGCCCTCGGAATAAATCTGAGTACTTATTTTATTATTTATTATTTCAGCATTTTACTTGTAAATATATGGAGTGTTTTCAGCGACATCAAGGTGTGAAACTTGAGCTTACATATTTTTAGTCTAACATGCTAGCCATAAAACCACACCCGCTCCACAAGTTAAGAACAATGTCTATTATTATGAAGCCAGTAAGTTTATTGTGTCAATGGCATACTTGTATATAAAAATAACTCAGGAACAGCAGATCTTAGACAATGAATTTATACACACGAATAGCATGATACTTTTCCAACAGATGTTTGCCACTCCAGTATCAGTTAACTTGTCGGCATTCTATCCCACGTAAAAATGCTGTTATTTACACGAAATTGAATTATAGTTTTAGGCAAAAGTGCTTATAAAAATCCTATTTATCATTGTCAAAAAATATAAAATTGACTAAGATTTCAATAACTGATGAAAACAACTTCTAATAACCCACCAATAAAATTAATGGTAAACAGGAGTTCGCTTAATACCAATGAATCTCAGGATGGTTCTGGAACTATGTTGACGTAAGAGACAGGTATCTGTCCCGCATGTAAAAACAAACCACACTGACCAAACTTCAAAATGCTTTCAAATTTGATCGGTGGCTAGCTGGATACGTAAAAGCTCTTTCGAAGAGAAACATTCGTACACTGAGCTGGTTAAACAATACAGTGTCAAAGGACAACGCTCTGAAGACGGAAGCCTGCAGTATTTTCCATTTAAGCGGGAAAAAACCGTAGAACAGAGGGTTTAGGAAAGCAAAGAGTTTTTACCCCATATCCCAAGTTAACCTAGAACAATAGCATCATTCGCAAGATAAAGGCTATAAAGTTAAAAAAAAGAGCCCTACAGCCCAAAATATCATTACGATAAAGCTAGATTTATCTCTTTATTTAAGGCAGACAAAGGCTCACAAGCCAAAAGTACACAAGCTTCCATCCACACATCGTAAACCATCAGCTGTTTATATGAAATAAAGATGACCGACGGAAGTGGAATCATAATAATCTCGTTCGACATCATATCTGTCAAATACCTGATACAACTCCAATGGACTTTGAAAGCTTGCTATTGAAAGGAATGAAATTAGGGCATTATTAAATTTGTAGAAAGCTTCATAAAAAAAAAGGCGGGACATACTGTTTTCCAAAGAAGTTTGATCGTAGTGAAAAATCTCTGCAGAACCATTGTTAAGGAAGAGAAAATACAGTCTTCATTACTGACATGTCTAATCACTATCCCAAAAAAGTGTAAATTACCTTCCACTGTGAAACACATATAGTGTTTATTTATCATCACAATTTTGGGTAATAATGAAAAACACCATATGTTAGGGTCTGAAATTCGCGCAAAGCTACACGACGGCTTTTCCCGTTAGCCGTCCCTAGCTTGGCAGTGAAAGGCAACTTGTCATCATCCCCCACCGCGAACTCTTGGGCTACTCTTTTACCAACGAATAGGGTGAGCATCTTTGGCGGGATTGGGATTCGAACCCGCGACCCTCAGACCGCGAGTGAAGTACCCTAACCTCTTGACCACGCCTACAATATGCTAAATAAGTTTATTACTTTTTCAAATACACATTCCACACATATTCTATATATTAAAAAATACTATGTAATTAATCTATTTCTTTTACTAAATGTTATTCAAAAATCTCTATAGCACTATAAGTGTCACAAGAATTCCTGTGTTAATACTAACTTGTTTATTTTTAATCACATGAGTCACCTGTTTTATAAAACCAGAAACACAGTTATAGCAAGCACTTGACAATTGTAGTTGGAAATAATGTATTTTTGTTTGTGTTTTTATACGCAAAGTACAATAGGCTATCTGCATTTTGTCTACCACAGTAAATATAAGCTTTCTTTCTTTCTCATGTAGGAAGTAAAACATTTTATGATAGAAACATAATTTTATATATGTATTTAACACTACATTTATGCACACTTATATTCACTGTTTTACAATGAATTGTTAGGCTAAGATACTAATATTCATCGCTTTATAGTTAATTGTTAAGCTAATAAATTTATTTTCACTGTTTTATAATTAATCGCTAGGCTAATATATTTATATTCTCCGTTTTATAATCAATTGTTAGGCTAATATATTTATATTCACCGTTTTATAATCAATTGTTAGGCTAATATATTTATATTCACCGTTTTATGATCAATTGTTAGGCTAATATATTTATATTCACCGTCTTATAATCAATTGTTAGGCTAATATATTTATATTCTCCGTTTTATAATCATTTGTTAGGCTAATCGGTTTGGCAATGTAATACCGCCACTGTGAGTCGTGTTAGATCCTCTGATAAGGTATAACAATTTAGCAAAATTTCCTTTATTTTATCTTGTCCGATTTTGATACCTAGCTATCGTGCAACAGTTATTTTTTGGATAAAGAGCAACGTCACAATTAAAACGCAAAATAGGGTTAAAACATTGACACCACAATATTACAAACGACCAAAGCTATTGGTTAAAATAAGAAAAATTGCAAGTAATGTTTTTTTATGTCTCACAAAAGAAGAAAGTAAGTGTTATTACAGTAAGCTAATAAATTGGTTATTAGTTTATTCTTAAATTATTTATTTGTTATTTAAAAAACAAACCATTGATTCGCTCGGAGGACATTTCACTGAACCAATTTTTAGAAGCATTTTTATTACCATTAGCTTTCAAAAGATAATTAAATTCAAAATTTTTAAATGACTAAAAAAAATTGAAAAACACTAAAGGAATAATACAAGAACTACTCAAATCTTGAACTTGCTACAGATTTTCTTGCAAAAATGTAGTTTTTAAAGTAATTAATTGGTTTTTAATTCAGTACTAACGCTTTCAAAAGCTTTGTTTACTGCATAACGAAATTGCTGTGTTAAAAGAACAGTTTCACAGGGAATTGTGAGCTGTGACAATGTCTCGCTCACAGCAAATGACTTTCACGAATTAGGAAGTTAACAGATAAAAGAAGAAAACGTTAACGTTATTACCAATTGTTTTCTTCGTCAATTTAATTTAGTACAATGTGGAAAGAAAGGCTCTTTCCTCTAAAACACGAGGCAGAAATTAATGTAAATACAATTGTTTTCACGTACTTATCTATCGCCTCCCATGTCTTAGCGGTAAGTCTGAGATCTTATAACGCTGAAAATCAAAGCACGATGGACAGAGCAAAGATAGCCCATTGCGTAGCTATGTGCTTAATAACAAACAAACAATACTTGTCTATCTCATTACAAAACTGGGTAAGACATTTTTAATAAGTTACAAGACCTAGTAATGTCGTTTGATTACTTATTAATGTGTAGCCCGGCATGGCCAGGTGGTTAGGGGCTCGACTCGCAATCTGAGGGTCGCGGGTTCGAATCCTCGTCACACCAAACATGCTCGTCCTTTCAGCCGTGGGGGCATTATAATGTGACGATCAATCCTACTATTCGTTGGTAAAAGAGTAGCCCAAGAGTTGGCGGTGGGTGGTGATGACTAGCTGCCTTCCCACTGTCTTACACTGCTAAATTAGGGACGGCTAGCGCAGATAGCCCTCGTGTAGCTTTGCGCGAAATTCAAAACAAACAAACAAACTTATTAATGTAAGATAAAAAATAGCTTACTAACTATTTGTCAAAATATTTTATTTATAAAAGTTAATGAATGATATATTACATTAGCAATGATAATGTGTATTGCAATACATACGCTTGAGCGATGGAATGTTGCTACAGCTTCTTCATGCAGACGTGTTATCTCCTGTGATGCGTTAAGAACGCAAGAAGTTTAAAACAGTAGAACACATTTTCTTTAAATAGTTTAGTAGGGAAGTATATAGCGCTATGTTACATAATAATAACACCTAATATTTGGATATGCTTAAATCCTTTCCTGTTTGCAAAATACATCTTGCATTTAAAGCCACAGTTTGTTTTTTGTTGTTTGTTGAGCACGTTATCCTCAATAAATACTATTAACTTTCGAGAGATAGAGTTATTTGTAGCTCTTTATCAAGAAAATGAAAGTTATACAAGTCATACAGTCATATTAGGAAACACAACTTTCTGAATTAGGAGAGAAATATCAACTATTAAGTTGGAAAATTTCACTTTTTAGTTGTGTAACAATTCTTAAGTGCAAAATAAGAACTTGTTATAAGGTTATCGCTTTTTTCGTGTATCAAAGCCGCGATTTAATCTAAAGAAATTTCGATTCCAATTGGACAAATTTTCAAAGCAAAATTCTTCTAACGATGAACTTTAGGTTTAACAAAACATCCTCAAACTCGTTAAATACTAAAGATAAATATCTTCTGTCGGCAGCTCAATCATGAAGTTGTACAAAGACCAACTAACTCGTTCCCAAATTATAACTGAAACAATTCTCTCATCCAATCACTACCTACAATAAATCTGAGAAACTGCAACAAATACAGAATCCCAAAAATGACTTGTTTATATACCCTATGATATAAAGTATTATGACTTGTTTATATACCCTATGATATAAAGTATTATAATTTTTTATAATGATCTTGGCTATCGTCATCAATGTTTATGTAATTTATGCCACACGACGACACCTAACGGTCAAATTTCCAATAAATAATTGTCTTGTACAATCAACAAACATTAATACGTATCTTGACAAGTGCTTACAAACGGATACCATACAGAGTAAATAATAATGATATATGTCTAAAGTTTTGTCTTTTAGATGTTTCAAACATACCTTCCACTTTTCAAGTCACAAAGCAAATACAAGGTTTTATGTATCATCAAAAAGGGGGGGGTGGGATATTTCTAGCAAGAACTAAGAAATAAAAATAAATGGAAGAAACAAATTCCGAATGAACGTTCTGAAGAAAATCTTTCTTTGTTTCTTGCTGCGCTTCAAGCGGACGCCCTTCGTTAGACATAGCTGTCAAAGACAAATGTTCAGTTAAAACTAACATCTGCTACGTACTTTGTGCTACAACTTTCCTATTCTCGCACGTTTGTTTTTCTTGTAGCGCAAGAAAAGTGCACCGTGTAGAACAATTTCAATTATAAGTAAGACTTTAAGTCTGGAGTTTGTTGTTGGAAAAGATAAAGCATGGACGAAAATCGTAATAAGTTATAAAGTATTTTCACTATAAATAATAATTAAAATATCTTAAGAATAAAAGAAGTTAAAGATTAAGCTTTACGGAAACTTCTGTCTGTTCTCTTGTGGAATAATAATAAAAAAATGTTTAAATGTAGTTAAATATCTTAAACATATTACCATCAAAAGCATCCCAATGGAAAGAAAACTGAGATTTATTTTAATTAAACATTGAGCCAAATTTTAAGGAAAAGAAATGTTACCTAATTAAAAAAAAGTTTCTCATCAAATTTGGAAAGTTGTAATTAAACAAATAATGAATGTTTACTCCTTGCGCCCCTTTCAATTTCAGTGTGAGAAGCAAAACTCGAAGCTAGAATCCGCATATTCAGTCCAACGGGTTTCGATGCCCGTGGTGAGCAGAGCACAGATAGTCCTTTGTTTAGCTTTGTGCTTAACTACAAACAAACAAACCGAATATTCAGATTCTATTCATTAGAACACCAAGGAAGACTTGCTTATATAGAGCAAGACTTGTATCTAACATTCGTGTATTCCACTTAACTTACCAGAAGACCAGTAAAAGTCTGGACTACATAAAACATTGTACGTTTCATTTTACCAGTATGGAAAATAAAAAATATATTTCAAAGGCCAGATTATTATGATTTTGCTATGATAAACAAACATCTGGCAAAAAAAAAGTAGAAAGGAACGAAAATCGTTATTACAAACGGAAACATTCACGGCTAATCAAGACTAAGACTTATATAATAGGTCTCGTCTATTTCCTGTCTTGATGTTTCAAAGCATTAAATACGTATAATGACATTTCACACATAATGAACTATCTCCCTCAAAACAGGTAAAACAATACCAAAGATATGACCAATCAAACACGGTGACATGATGCAACGGTACTTGTTTTCGTTAGGAAGTTTATTAAGTTTGAACTAAAAAAGTTTTAATAAAAAATTAGAAGCAAAATAATTTAATATATTGTGTTTTCAATGACTTCTTAGATTCTCTTTATGTTAATGGACACCCATGTTAATAGAACGTTGTTATAATGATTCAAGACGTCTGCGATGTGAACTTGCAAGTCCGTACTGTGAATTTCGTGTCTTGTATTTTATAGATTTGATTAATAAAAAGGAAATAGAAGGTTTGTCTGTTTTTTTAAAATTTCGAGCAAAGATTAATTGCGCATAGCCGTTCCTGATTTTAAGTTGATAGCTAGCTGGAAGGCATTTACTCCATAACGCTCACTACCAACTCTTTAACAACTCTAGTTGTCTGGTGGTATTTGGTCGTCACTCTTAAAACACATCCACGGCCCCAAAGCGCGGAGCGCGTTGTTTTTAGTGGTAACAGAACGCGAACCATGTAGCCTCGGCACGCTAACCACTAGGCCGCACTCTACCACATACCAAAATCACATTTAAAGGATACATTTTTACCTTGAGAATTCTCAATTTACATCCATATGTAAACAAAAGCTTAAAAAGTTACAATAAACACAAAGTGAAGTTTTTGTATGGAAACACAAACATCAATAAAAGTGTTAACCTGACAGCCAAAATAAAGGATTACGTTTTTTAAATTTTAATTCAGAAGGTTTTGTGTCTTCATAACTGCACCAAACGTGATACCGTCAGAAAGTTCAATGATGTATGTCAGAAGTAAATACTTCTATTTTGCCAAGTGCTTGAGCAAGAGTTTCTACATCAGCTGAGGTTAAATACTTCACGTCAACCCATAGAGGACATCATTTGAACCACGTGACAGCATATATCTACATTTCTCGTGAAACGCTTTTCTAGATACAATTCTTGAAACGGCTTTTCTCCAAAACAGAACTTCACTGACAAAGGTTCTAGCCCTATGTAGGAGCTAAAAGTGTCAATAAACTTTTGACCCTAGAGAAAATACGTTTTTTGTTTAGAACATAGCCAACGTTTCTAAAGAGCTCACTGTTACTGCTATTTCTAATTTTTTACCTTTGATAGAGTAGATATTGTCACGTGATTAACTACTCCCGCTTATTTATATAAATGTTAGTGTAACACTTAAAACACACAAATTACGTGAGCTCTTTGAATGAAACGTAATTAATGTTGAAAAGCTACAATGATAGGAAACTTTTATTAATCTTCGGACTTGATAAGCTAGAGTGAAATTAATCATTCTTAAAGTCGTTCATAGCAAGGAAAAGAAAAACTATAGAATGTAACATGAGCCAAATGATCTAATATATACGTTTTGTTCTATAAGAAAAGGTACTACGCAAATTCTTATGATTACTGTCTTGATCAAAATTTAAAATTATGAAAATCCCCCCTTAGCATAACGGTAAGTTTCAGAATTTATAACGATAGAATTATGGCTTCGATTCCTGTAGTGTACACAGTTCAGGTACCCATTGTGTAATATTGTGCTAAGAAAAACTAAACCAGAATGAAAAGTTATGTAAAACGTTTAGTAAAGAAATAGGACAAGAGTTGAAATTACTTTCAAAACAAAATAGAAGAGATTAGGATCTGATCAGAGATTAAGTTTATAATACAGATTTTTAGTGGCAATGAAAGTTGACCCAAATAATAGATATGTTACGATCCAGAGAAAACTATACGCCATCTGGTCTACGTCACGTTCAAGTTAAAGATCAGTATCCAAAAAGAAGCAAACAAATTTGCGAAGCTCAGATTATCTTTCATATTCTACGTTTTTCACATTGAGCTCGTTTGTAAGTCGGCTGGACTGAAAAATAAAAAAACATTTCCAAGAACTTCAAAAGAGTTTTTATATAGACATGAGTTGTTGTTTCATTCAATTTTTTCTATCTTTTTTTGCACTGAAAAAAAAAAAGATTCTATACTCGTCTGTTATAATGCTGCTTAGTTAAAAAATCAAAACCAAAACCCAAAATAAAGAATACTCTGGAAAATGGGAGTTTACAGCAGCTTAGAATTATGTTACATACCTGGACGATTTGACTCAATATCTTCCCTCCGGGATGTATAGAAGTCTTAGTTTGTTTGCTTGTTTATACATCTGTTGCAGAATGAAGGTAAGCTCGCAAACTAAATCCCATTGGCACGTATGCACGTATAAATAAATAATTATAAACAGCTACAAGTGAAGAGTCGGCTACCGCTAAAAAATCTTTCAATGTACATAGGTATATATTTACTGATATACGTTTCTTTGAGTTGTTCACACGTTCCAGTTTTTTTCCACAGTGAATAAATAAATGAATCATAATTTTATCTTTCAGCAAAATTCCATTAGGTATTCGATTTTTAAACTTCAGCAACAAATTACACGTTGGAGATTGCATCTATTAGATTGAATGTAATCTCTTGTTTGAATTCTGTATAAACATTAAAGTATAAGAGTGTATCTTCTGTCCAGTTAAAAGCTATAGAACATTTAAGTGTTACGCCCTACTATAAAAAATATAGCATTGAGAGAAGAGGATCTTAGAAATTGTTTCTTCCGTCCAGTTAAAATGTATTGAACACTCATACGTTACATTCTATCAAACTGAAGCAACGAGACAGCAGAATCTTAGAGACTGTTCATTCTTCTCTCTTGAATTCTATAGAACATTCAATACAATATACACATGGGAAAATACATACTACTTAGCAGTTATTAGCCTGTGAAAGCGCCTTCTTACTATACGCACTACTTAACATCTATATCAGATTCTAAAATGTACTTATCATCCCATAGTAGGGCGATATTAACGTAAACACCCTCCATCAGCCAGTGTGCATTTAAAATAGATGCAAGATAAATGCAATAAGAAATGTATATGTAAGTACTACGAAAGTCAGAATCGCCCGAAATGTAGGATGTCAACACGTACACAGATATATACATGTTCGTACGAAGTGCGTCAAATGGTGTTTGAGTTTACTGTTTAAAGCTTATCAATCTTTTGTTATCTAGTTAGGTATTCAACCAAGTTACACAAGGAGCAAATTTCACAACTGTTTTTTTTTATTAATGCCGTTTTTATACGTAGTTAAGAAAAATATATATACCTGGAGTTATAATGGAAGACCTCAGGGTATTTCTTCTTACTGAAAATCAACAACTGAGTGTTCTACCATGAATTTTAACAGGGCACAGGATTCTGTTCTCTCAGTGCTTCAGTCTGGTTCAATTTAACACTAGTCAGTAGAGGGCAAAGCATGAAGGCTATACGATTGTTGGTTTTACATATAGAAGCATGTCTACAAGTTACCTAGTGGTATGATATATAGAAACTTATAATATCTACAAGTTACTTGGTTCAACGATTTATTTGCCCTACAATGCAATCAAACCACGAGGGAAATGAAACAAAGGCTATACTTAAGGGTCTTTAGAAGAAGCCCTTGTACTCTAACGATATCTGCATTATAATGTCTAGCAACAGCATGTAGGTGTTAAAATACACACATACGTAGTTTAATGGTAGTTGTGTTGAAATTTATTTAGCAAAGCTCTTAAATAAATTGGTGTTAAAAAGTGAAACAAACGATTAGGCTACGAAAGAAAGACAGCAGTTCACTTCATACTGAAGCCCATAAAACCATTATTTTCACTTCACACTGAAGCCCATAAAACCATTATTTTCACTTCACACTGAAGCCCATAAAACCATTATTTTCACTTCACACTGAAGCCCATAAAACCATTATTTTCACTTCATACTGAAGCCCATAAAACCATTATTTTCACTTCACACTGAAGCCCATAAAACCATTATTTTCACTTCACACTGAAGCCCATAAAACCATTATTTTCACTTCTAATACATATAAACTTATTTTATAAAACAGTCAATAAGTCTTTTATAGAAGTATTGAACATAGGCTTATTTTCTCAACACTACAAGCTTTTCATTTTGTAAACACCTGCGTATTGGTTGCTATAGCAACTTAACTAAACGCGTGCTATCGAGCAAGTCTGAAAGCTAAGATCCCTTTTGTTCTAATAACTCACCATACTGTGTCCTAGACTGTTGATGCACGTCACAACATAGAGTAAAAAGAGGGAAATAAACCTCTAACAATAATTTTAAATACATTTGGAGAAGAGAGAATATAAAAAAAACGAGTTTCCGTTTTGTAGAAGTTTTAACGGACTCTTACAACAGTTACAAGAGACTGCTAAAATGTTACGTGCGGTTAGTCCTACTTTATGGAACAAAACGTAGACCTTGTATGCTGGAACAAAGCAACAATTTCAGGAAGCATTTGAAATGAGGTTTTACAGCCGAATGATAAAGATCAACTACATAGAAAGAAACATTAACGAGGAAGTATTGAAACGTGCAAAGACATAAAAACAACTACTGGACATTGTAGGAAACGGAAGATGTGCTACTTTGGACATGTAATTAGACCTAAGGGAGAGTTGGCAAAGACTGTTATGGGTAAAATCGAAAGGAAGAAGAGCGACAGTCAGGCAGAGACTCACTTGGCTCGATGACATTAGAAAATGGATTGACGAGGAACAGAGAACAATGGAGTACCATAGTCGTTTACCTTCAGAATTGGAGAGTCCACCATGATTAATTGATGAAAACTACAGAGTTATTTTCTTCCTTCAATATTACAAGAGCCATACCAAAGAAATGTCAACTTTCATCTGGCCCAGAATTACGTGTTATAAAAAGTATCACCATTCTTCAATACAATTCTCTTGTGGTTTTAGCAAACACGAAAATATAAGTTTTCTTTTGGTAGTTTCGTTCATTTATTTTTTATCTCTTGTAAATATTTTCTCTGCACATCATATTAAAAGCAGAGAGATTGATGTTTGCAATCTATATACATCATTTATATATCAAACCTACGAGGTTCCATTGTAAACAGTATATAAGCGAACAAAAATATTACATTTACCTGCAATATGTAAACTACTATTATCTAACTTACGTGCTTTAAAAGGGGGATAGTATAAAGAGATAAGTATTTTTATAAGCTTTAGCTTTTACAGAAAGGAAGAATATTTTTGAAGCAGGTACGGAGTTTCGATCACTGATGCGATTATTCTCAAGTACACAAATTGATCAAATTACAAAAACCTTCTTTACCGTTAAAACTTCTGTACTTGAGAATGATTGCAAAAGTGATCGAAACGTCTTACCGGTTTAAAAAGATATTCCTCCTTATCGTAAAAGATGTAACTTGTAAAAAAAATACTTATAATCAGTTAACAGATCCAAACGAAACTATTCAAAAATTAATATTTTGTCATAATGATGATGACAATTTTTACAGACGTTTACCAGATAACAGGAAAACAAAAGAAACAGAAATGCAAGGTGAGTAATATGTGAAAGTTGAACAAGTATCTTTTAACATATGACACGTCAAGGTCTTCTAAATCAATAAAAGCTTATTGAGTAGGAAATACATTGTGAATCAGCGTTTGGTTCATTTAACGTTCTGAGTACTCCATGATCGCATTAGACTGTCACAGCCTGAGGGCTTATATAAGATACCCACGTTGTGAGCTACTGACATCTGTGACAAGCACACTGATTAAGTACATCAACAATGTAATGATGGTTGAAAGCGAATAACACAACACAAACGACAGAATTGCGATACTTATCAACTGTCCAATTAATACAAATGAAAACTGACAACACATCATCCATGTAATGTAACTTAATTCCCATAAGTGTATATATATATATATATATATATAGTTAATAAGGCCATAGTTCATAGTTTTCCCGATGACTTATAAACAGCTTCCGAACATAGATTAAAACGTAGGTTGGAAGTTAATAAGAATATTTACATGATAACTACATCGATGGGAATGTATATCGGCGTAAGTGTCAAAGGTTTATATCTAGTAGCAGCGATAGATATAAAAACAAACTTAAATTGGTTCTAAATTATCAGTTACATTGGCATTAGTAACAAAAATAAAACTATTCCGGAGAGGCATACGTTATTCTTCTTCGAACCATGACCTTCCGATCGAAAATAAAATGAATCACTTGTATGTTTACGATGTCACTTTGAAATATGACACTCAATTACACAGCTTTACAAAAAAAAGAAGTAATATACAATTTTCTTTCCACAAAAATCCAAACAAAATGTTAGAGAATTTTGTGTAGTATTTTATATATTTTCTATAGTGAGGTTGTCCATTTTCGTTATTAGACTAATGGTCTCAACACCTGGATTTGATGTTTCAGAAGATAAGTATTTCAGCTAATGCTACTAACACAAACATTTCAGCTTGATGAAACAACCTTAACCTTTAGTAACACTGTAGCATGCAAGTGTTATTGCTGTAATTATCCTAGTACATAGAAAACGAAGATACAGTCTTGACCAAAATGTTTGCATACTGTTTAATATTGATGTTATTGTCTGTATTTATGGAACAGTTATTAAGTAACTGGCAGAGTAGTAGCAGAGAAACTAGGGCATGATCGGACAAACATGTACAAGCTGTTATTCTGGTCTCTATAAATTGTTTGACAATTCGTTCGTCAAACACACATACACACACCTGTTTTGTATAAACGGGTGTGTTTTTAGTATAATCTTTTTCGAAACAGATCATCACTTTGTTCAAACAAATTCTCTTTACTTGATGTAGAATCATGCCTCGTCACGTTGATATGAAGCAAACGGACATTGCCAGAACAGTAGGATACCCCCAGTGTACTGTATCCAGAATCCTGAAACGTCACTGAACTACGGGAAAGTATGCTGGTAGATAACGAAAAACTACTGCTGCAGATGACCGTGTTTCGATCAGGTTAACACGTTAAGATAGAAAGAAGTCTTGTAACACCTTACGACAGGAATGACATGAACATTATTCATTTCAAGATATCCAGTTGAACAGTGAATAGGAGACTGAACAAACAAGGTTATTTTTCAAGAAGATGTATCTGCAAATCAATATTAACCAGAATTCACTGGCGTCACCATGTTACTTGAGCAAGACAGCATGCCAACTTATAGTTAGGTAGTTAGGATACTGGTGGCATGTCATCTTTTCAGGTTTTGTTAAAGCTGATAATAGAATTTTTATTTATAGCTTGCTTGGAGAACAGATGAGGGAAGAGTGTCTTTCCCACCTGGAACACACAGGAGCTTGTGCAGAACGTGTTTGGGCAGCTATTCATCATGGTGGAAAACTGCTTTACCAGGGAAACGTCAATGGCGCCTCGTACAGCCGTCATATGGAGACGATATTTCTGCTATATGCTGGGACAAGGTTTGACATTAGCTTCGTGTTCCACGATGATAATGCCACTGCCCACAGTGTGCATATTCTACAAAATTATCACGACCAAAAGGACATTACAAGATTGCCTTGATCAGCAAAAACTCCAGATTGTAATCCCATTGAGAACTGTTGGGCAGAACTGAGCCACGACCTTAAACCAATTACTGTAGCTGAGTTGCAGCACCCTCTGGTGATAAGTTGGGAAGAAATAACGGTGGACTACATTAACAACCTCATCGAAAGCATGCCACGACGCCTTGATGTTATATTTTGTCATTATATATGTTTTGGTAAGGTTTTGTTGTGATATGTGAAATGCTGAATTACACATCTTTCTACAGAAGTCTGATAAAATTGTTTGCCACTCTAATAAATCGCTCATGATGTCCATAGAACCTGTCTCATAATGCAAATTACATATGTAGATGTTTAATATGACATGCATATCTCAGTTTGACAGTGCAAAGTTTATTTGTAATCCATTTTAATAATGATGATCTTATTTGTTACAAAATATGCAAACATTTTGGCCAAGACTATATTTTCATTCAGCTATATTCAGAACAATTTTCAAAGTTCTAGTAAAGACCAGTTGTGCTTATGAGCAAGAAGTTATCCATACAGGTGATGTAGCTACATATAATCTGTCCTAAGGTGGTCATTCGTCGTTAGAACTAGAGCAATTGAGCCTGCCTCTGTGTTTGGCCAGTAATATATTGTTAATTACTACTTTTCCCGAAGTCCGGAATAATGGACATATGCACAGATGGAAACATATGAAACTGCTTTCTTTTTATAAATAATAAGTCTAGTCACCTAACGTGGGTGGTATGGTATTTTGGAAAGTTCTGGCAGAATTTAACTTCCATAAAGTTCCAAGCAATGTTAGTAGTCTAGTAGTATCTGTTGTCCATCAGGTTTGATTTATTCATATTCTGCACATATTTCCTAATAGGTTTCTATTATTGTGACCTTAACTGATTTACCAGTTAACTCAATTTCGCCTGAAAATACCACAGATTAAGTTATTAACGTATGGTTTCAGTGCTATGACCAAATATATCTTTTTTTTTTTGCAAAGTTTATGTTAGACATGCTTCTTTTTTACCATTTGTATTCTTTCGAAATGGTTGTGTCTTTGTTTGGTTGAGATGAAAATGGCATTTCATAGGTCTTGAAAGATATATGGGGAGAGAAGGAAACAGCAATTGAGGTGAGACTGAGATCTGACATGGTCTAAGAGGATCCACAGCTAGATGAAGGCCCTTTCCCTCAGGCGCATGTTCATGTTCTTTATATGGCCTTAGAGCCATATGGCAGAGCACTAGGAGAATTTTACATACCTTAGAATTGCAAATGATGACAATTAGATCTGGTTTCCAAGGTGATAAATTTGTTTCAGATATTCACACAAAGCTACACAAGGGCTAGCTGTACTAGCCATTCCTTATTATAAATGATAGAGGGGGAAGGCAGCTAGTCAACAGTACCTACCACTAACTCTTGAGCTACTCTAAACGAATATATGTATTTGACCAGCTCTTATGATACGTTCATGCTACCAAAATGCACATTTAATTCCGTGCGGCAATGGGATGGGAACATTGAATCTTTGGTTCCACAATCTGACACAATAACCACACTGTGTCATGGTGATGAAATATCTGGAAGTGCTGAGAGAAACTGAGCCACCAAACAGCACTGTCTCTATCCTCCAGAACTTTCAAGATTGAGAAAGTGGTCTACTAAAACTAATAGGTAGTGCCGAGGGGTTAGAGATGGCACAGAACCAAGAAAAGATGTGTATATGCCTATGACATGTTGTCTTTCTGACTATTTTCTTGAGAACTACATTTTCGCATGTTTTAGAACAGCTAGGTACCATGAATAAGCTGTCATTTTGGTACCATTAGCATTTCATCTGCTTGGAGGCAATGATAGCAATATAGAACATATTAGCCAATAACCATTCAGAAAATAGTTGAGGCATTTCAGTCAAATAATCGTTTTGAATGGTTGAATTCAGGAAAAAAGTTCATGAGTCAAATTCTCAATGCTTTATAGAACTTGAATGAGATAGATTTCAGTGGTTGGTATTGTCATAACTAAGTTGAACTAAAAATCTGATGTGCTGGAGAACCAAGTTGTGAAGCATAAACCTCAAAAGAGTGTGGTTCACAATAATATAATCACTTTTGTAAAAAGCTGTGACGTTTACAAAGAAAGGAATATCCTAATATGTCATTTGCATATGTGAATTGTCCCTCAATTGCCAATTTCACCAGGAGTCTCCTGAGTAAAGTATGTGACTCCAAAAAGGAACCAAGGATGCTTTGTCCTTGGCTAAACACATTTCTATGGTAATGAGGTTTGGATTGATCACATTAAACAATTTACTGATATGGTGGCTAAAATTCATCCAAAACGTGCTTCAGAGATGACAAGTGTTTGTCAAGCTCAAATTATTCAGCTCAAAACCCACTGCTTCAAGTACTCCCACAAATTGCGATATAGTCACAGTGGATGTCAATGGGTAGTCATGGCTTCCCAGGCCATGTTACCATGGCAGCAATAGCACTGTAGTAGTCAGACAGTTCGCAAGAGGTGCTCTAAATGAGAGATGTGGAGTTTCTACTTCAATTTGGAGCTGTTTAGAAACTGGAATAGAAACATTTTATGTCATTTCATACATTATGAGTGACAGCACATTTCTTTGTAACTAAGATGAAACTAGTGTAGCCTGGGCTCCTTTTAGCCAGGTATATCATTTCAAAATTCTGGGCCAACTGTAAGGTACGTAATTGTAGGCCTCTTTCAATATGTAATTTTGGTGTGAAAGACAAAAATGTGTTTATCAAATTAGGAAACAATTACGTGTTTTCCCATATTTATTAAAGTGTAATTTTGTTTTGATATTTTTTTTTACAAATTGTTCAACTTCTGGGACATCAATGATCTCAGATATGTTTTAACTAATTTTTACTTTGATAAAAAACTAGTCTCGGCAGATGCAACAATCAGGGGGCTGTAAGTTGCATCTTAAGTGCAATGCACTGATTGGGATATATTACTGTTAAATCTGCCCCCCCCCCAGTGGCACAGCGGTATGTCTGCGGACTTACAACGCTAGAAACCGAGTTTCGATACCTGTAATGGGTAGAGCACAGATAGCCCATTGCGTGGCTTTGTGCTTAACTTTAAATAAATAAACTGTTAAATTATTTTTAAATAAAAAGTTGCATTATATATATATATATATATGGGGTTTTGAGTCCGTTTTACTTAACCATATAGAAACCTTAATTAATTAAGGTATGTGTATAATGTTATGACATTTAGTCTAATTCATTATTCGATATTATACAGTTTGCTATAATAATGGTAATCATCATTTACTTCACTATATGAGCCAAATTTTATCTAATGATTGACACGTCAGTATAGTGTATCAGTGGTAAGTTAAGTAAACAATGGATTAAATTATTTTGAGCTCACAGGTCAAAGAGCACAGATCAATAGCCAATTGTTTGCAGAATGGTGCTGAGTACTAGATGTAGTGAAGATAAGTAGTTTTACATATTATAATCAGTCTCATGGTATATCTGAACAGGGTATACGAACTGTCAAGTTTATGTTTTTGTAGTGTAAGAATTCTAAACAAACATTTTAGGACTGCCATGCATCATAATGGTGAATAGGGAAAATGTGTAACAATCAATTGGTTATTTACTAAACTACCTGGTATTAAATGCTAAGTCGACCATTCAGAAGAAGTAATGTAATATAGAGTCCAAGAGAATATATCAAGCGGAATATTTCTGCAATAGATGATGTATATAAATGTGCGTATCAACAGATGGGTAACGTAATCATACTTAAACAGAAACATTATGTTACAATAGTAAATAAAAAGTCAAGTTTGAAGACTTTCATTACTTTAGTATGCTTCTGCAGTGTGAAAACAGTTTTATTCTGACTGGTATGGTTCTTGTTGCATTCTTAGACAGCTTAATCTATCTAACTACGACTTGCAGTAGACATGGTGTGTAAACGTTTGTTGAACAGGTTCACAACTGACAAGCTAAACCCTTATGTTAATGATAAACCACTTGTGCACTGGTTGAACCAGAAATAAGGAACCGGAAATATTGATGAGTCATAGGACCATGAGAGAGCTGTGTTGTGTGATCTCAGCCAGCTGATGATGAGGATGAGGATGCAACTCTTCTCTGGTTCTTCACAATGTGTAATAGGTGGATGAGCTGATAGTAAGACATTGTTGCTGTTTGATATATTGACTACAGTGTTAACAACAACTTCCAAAGCATTATGGTTGCAATTCAAAGGAGTCATCAATTGGTATTTTAGATTGCATTCGTGTTGCACATGTTTATATGGGATCCAGGAGGACTGAACTGAAGTAAACGTGACACGATTGACTGATGGTTCTTGTATCATGGTTGGTGGAATGAGCAATGATTCGACCAATAATAACTACAAACTTCCAGGCCTGAGTATCTATTTCGCGATGGTTTCATTGTGTTGATATAGAAAGATTCTTTAATTTTTTTCTCATTTTCCAGAATTATGTGAGTCAACGTTTCTGTAATTTTCACTGTCTACTTTATGTGCTGTCAACATGGAATGTTCAACAAGGACAGAACTCTGTGTTTCACCAGTCTTGTGCAGTCTGTATGTTCTTTTATCTTTGCCTGAAAATTTCTTCCGCTTTCTCTAATATAGGTCCATTTACAGAAAAATGGTATTTTATAAATGTTGTCTTTGAGTTTATCGTCAGTTGTTCTTTGTTTTGTTTTGACAATGATAGATCTGGGCGTTTTGTAAGATTTACAGTGGACATCGATGTTGGCTATATGTTTAATTTTCTCAACGCACTTACATTTTGCACATACAGAAGGTAAGTAATATCGGACTTGTTTTTCTTGTCTGTTCTATAAGTTGATATTTCAATCTTCAAGCTATTGGCGACGAAACTAGAGGGATACCAATTCTGTTTAGAACACTGTATGATATTTCAACATTTAATAATACTGAATGTGGTAGAAGATGGATGGTAAGACTATAAATATCAGTATATGTTAGTAAGAGTTAGTTTCCCTCTAAACCAGTGCAAGTTGACCTGAAAAAGAAAAACAGAAGGTTTTAGAAACGTCTTACGTTCTACCTGAGCTACTTTTGTAGATTAGTGTTCCAAAATGTTCTCTGTAAGTGTCACTCAGAACTAGGCAGTTTCTGTCCGTTTCACCATTGTTTGTTGATCATGAATACTCTGCCAAAATCAACTATAAAAGTGATCAATGTTGTTTTTATTATCTATGCTACACTAAGGCGGAAACATGGTGTTCCCATTGTTTGTCTGTTTTTGTTTTGTTTTTTGGTGGTTATGAAATTATATGTTCAGTTAGGCATAATTGAAATATCTGTAGATTTTCAACTTTGTCTGGGTAAAGTATATCACTCATTTGTTTCAGAGTAAAATAAAACATGCTGTACTCAGTGTTTATCAGTATTTTGTTTTATAATAGGTTTGATTTGTAGAATTCAACTATTTTTGAGCTGTGCAGATATAACTCAGAAATTTTTCTGGGCTAGTGTAGTTTGGTTACACAATTTGTACTGGCTACATGAATATATCTTTGAACTTGGAAGGTAACCAGGCAGGGAGTTACTTTGTTTTATTCAATTTAAATTCAATATGTAACGTAAACAAGTTAGTGTTGAAATGTTAGACTTCTAGTATTTGTCCAAGGGACCATAAATATCCAGTGCATGTAAAGCTGATGAACAGGTTTCAGTAACTGGTTTTAGGGACTAGTAGCTCAACCTATTTTCTCACTGAACCTGGCAAACTGTCATGAACCAGACAATGGTGGAGGATTGCATGCATATATGAGTAGAGCAATGCTAGCTTGAGGAAGTCCAAGTTTTAGGCAATGACAAGGCAGGCAGTACAGCAACGTAGATCCTGTGTAGGTACCTTTAAAGATGCCTGTAGGACCTGCATGACCACTTGTGTCAGGGAAAAATTTATTTGAACAAATATTTATTTACGTATTGAGATAAAAAAACGCATTTTTTTATAAGAAAGTCAATTTTATGAATTCTGGTAACCCAGCTTTTGTTTACTATATGCCCTTTGCCATAAACAGCATAGAGGACTTCTTGTTCTTGTTTAAATATGTGCTGAATATATACAGATAATTAATTTCTGGGTATATATTGTTCACTTTATATTAAAATGATTTTGGAGCTCCATTACGTCGTTACAGTCTACGTCACCACGTTCAGTCAAGTTTTATCAGGCGACCGTGTATCCTTAAAATAGCTTTGCAATGTAGTTTATATTGCAAAAGATTCCATCGTAGGGATGTCACGTCAAAAGCACACTGCTCCTCCCTGATTCGTTTCTATAATGTATCTAGTGTACGAAGCAATCCTTTCCCAGCATCAATTTCAACCGTCCAATCACATAAAAATCTACAGGCACTGCATCCAGCGATTTTAATAGTATGTCGCCTTATAAAATAGTTTGAACACCCATTTCATTCGCCAGCTACCTGAAGTATGTGACTGTTGAAAAGAAGATATGACTGAAAACCTTACCTTAGTGATCCCATATCATGTTGACCTCGTTTCCTAATGTAAATGTTTCTTAATTATCTTATGTACTGTTGCCTGGACGGCTTAATCCACTAACCTTTGCGTTCATGGATTTTTATATGTTATAAGGCAATGTATTTTGTTTACCTTTACTGGGATACGACTTGCTACAGGTCTATTTTGGGATGGTTTTGGTCCCAAGTTGATCCATATTAATTTACTTTCCAATAGTATTAAGTACAAGAGATATCTCCATCTTGGAAATTATAAATCCTCAATCTGAACACATATTTATAATCTGAGTGTATGAATATTTTGCGTCGCAAAAACACGTTATATACCCTTCCCAAAAGCGACCAGTTTTTTTGTGGTAACGCACTACCTACAAAATGCCAATATCAAAATATAGTTCTGATACATTCAGTTTCACCACGACTTTGTTTTGTTTGTTTGTTGTTAAGCACAAAGCTGCAAAATATGTCATGTGTTCTTTTTTCACCGCAGGTGTCGAAACTCGATTATTAGATTTATAAGGCCTTGGACTTAGCGCTGAGTCACCGGAAAAAAAGGGGGGTATATCGGTTGTGCATATCTCGTGACATGCTGGTATGAGTGTTCATAACACTTTCAATATTAGGTATTTGACCTTGTATATTTATAATTATTATTCTTACTTCCTATATACTATATCTAGGCCTAGAATAACATTACTATCGATAAAACAATGAAAATATCTTAATTCCAGTCAAACGGCCTAAGTATACTTAGCAATATCGATTGATACTCGAGGCTTAGAAACTTTAACATTCTAAAATCTCTGTTATTACAATTGTTTTTTCTCACAAATTCATAAAAAATCAGTCCCTTGGTGGCTCAGCGGTAAGACTGAGAGCCTAAGAGCTTATGACGCTTTAAACTGGATTTCGATACCTGCGGTGGGCATAGCACGGATAGCCACATTTGAGTGAAGCAGTAATAAATTTGTTTGGTGTAGGATAATCTGAATTTTGAAACAAAACGTGTATATTAAATTACAAAAGTCAATGGGGATGTAGTGTAGATCATGTAGTCCATGTGTGGATGATTTCTTGCTGTCAGCTTTAATACATTGAAATATTATATTTCAGTATCTTACTTTTCGTGTTGATTTGTCCCACGGTGGGAAAATGGTAAGTCTGCGGATTTACAACGCTAAAATCAGGAATTTGATTCCCCTCGGTAGATACGGCAGATAACCCGATGTGGCTTTGCTATAAGAAAAACACACACACACACACACTCTCGTACTGATTTTTCAAAAGATATATATATTTATTTGAGGTGGATGTTTTTTACAGAGTTTGAATAATAAGAAGTGTCACCTATTGAGTAGAAGATAAGTCCTTGGTTCTGCGACCTATTTTATATTTTAGTTATTTCAAGACCTAATAATGACGTATGAAATAACATGCCTATTGATTAGGTGTGGGCCATTAGTTTAAATTTGTTGAAATGCTTGTTGAAAGGAATATGGATGTGAAAGGTTACATTTAAGTTCGGTTGATGATGAAAAACACAAATTAAGTATGACCTTTCACGTCCTTGTATCTATGCAATAAAATTATAAAATTACTTCCTACTAAGAACAATACATATCATGTAAACCACTGCACAACAGTCACTGCAAAATCATTTTGTTAAAGAACAAGTGTACATTTGAGTTTCCAAAATCAGAACAGGTTATCTTTTCTATGATACTGTTATTTGAGTATCTCATTGCACTGTTTTTTCCAATTTGTCCAATTCATCGTGATGTTTCTGGAAAGTCAGTTTTGTTCAATAAATTGAGAATCAGCATGAGATTAATCTTGATAGTATACTTTTTGTAGTATAGTTTACAGGTTTGTAATCAAAACTTCTGAAAGTTGAAATGTGATGTAATTCAACATGACTACATCCCTATTCTCAGCTGTAGTTTGTTTTTAAGACATTATGTCCCTCATTTTACATAATGTCTCTTGTCTTGAAATCTGGACAATTTTCTTGACTATAAAAAATGATAGATGCCTTCTGACAGTCTTGCTTTCTTAACTTGTTTGAAATAGATGTTGTGTCCAGTTGTTAGTTTGTGGATGTAGCTCGTTACGTACAAATATAATTTATAGTATAACCTACTTCCGGATAAACAATTCTTTCTTGTTTGAAATAGATGTTGTGTCCAGTTATTAGTTTGTGGATGTAGCTGATTACGTACAAATATAATCTATAGTATAACCTACTTCCGGATGAACAATTCTTTCTTGTTTGAAATAGATGTTGTGTCCAGTTATTAGTTTGTGGATGTAGCTGGTTACGTACAAATATAATCTATAGTATAACCTACTTCCGGATAAACAATTCTTTCTTGTCTGATTGTATATGAAAAGAAATACATAAACATTTGCCACAAGCAATATATAGAAGTGTTTTACACCACACATAGACACAGAATGGAGGAGTCTGTGATAACGTTTGTGAACAATAACACTTCATGAAGGAAGTCCGAAGATTTTGTCAAAATCTTTCGATGATATAATTCGCGTTCACTGTTTTATCTAGAAAAGGTATTTGAATTCTAATTATATAAATGTATTGAAAAAGTAAAACGAAAGAAAGTTTCAACTATAAACGCTTAGAATTGTTCAGTTTGTCTCTAGTAAAAATAGTAGTTTCTAATATTTTAAAGAAGAAAATTGAAAGATAATAAAGTTTGCATTGTTCAGGTAAACATCTTAGTAACATCTGTATATGTTTCTCCATTTAAAACATGAGTGTGTGCAACTGAAAGTGATGTTCAGTTTAGCTTTGAATCACTTCACTGGGTGAAGCCTACTTCTCTTAACGTGATATGTACTTTAAGCAGTATTGCTTTGGAGTTTTTAGTTGATTCTATTCAACTCAGCTAGAGAAGTATCAAAGTGTCTACTAGGACGCTTAGTCTAGCCAGTGTCCAGACTCATCAAGAAATGCCACATGCTCAGAGTGGTGAGAAATTAAATGTTTAAGTGTGTATAAAATATTGATCACAATTTTATCAAGATAACCATACATTTCCTTTCAATCAATATAATATGTTTACTATTCATAAACTTCACTCAATCCAGTATTATTAAAGTATAAGGAAATAGTAACGAATTATTATTATTTTTAATATTTTTGTATTGTCTAATCCAACAACTACTTAACTTGACAGCTAAGCTCACGCTAGAGCTACTACACATTAATTACGCCTCAGAAGTGTGTATTTATAGTTAATCATCAAGCTATACAAGAGGCTATCTGTACTGTGCCCATCACGGGTATCGAAACCCGATTTTTAGCGTTATAATTTTTCAAACTTACTGCTGAGCCACTGGGGTATATCTCAGAAACAAGTACCTGTAGTAATGTACAAGTAATTTCTATGAATAAAACATCTATGTTTAGGTTTAACCACTACCACTAACTGAATTTTGTACACGATTACGAAGCTGATTAAACTGATGGTTCATTTAGGTGGCAAATGATACAGACCAGTATTTCTACAACCCATGGGTTGATTTAAGGAAGGAGATCCTGCTTTTCTCTACTCTATTATAGTAGCAGTGAGTAATGGTAGCTGGGTGTATGTTCATGGTGTCTGGTAATCAATAATGAACTTATTTCGGTTCACATGTTGAGCACTGCCTAAATATACGTTCAAATAATGTTTCGGTTGCTGCTCGTGACCACGTTTCCGTATTAACCATGTATGCTGCAAGTAGCGCCTCAGTTAGCGTGTGAGACTTTTAGATCGTGAGCCATCACATTCACGGTTTCTTTTAAAGTAGGGTGACAGTTATAACTGATTTCCCAGAAGTGGCTTCTACGAATTTTTGGGATTTGAGACTAGTGTCATTATACATAGTAGCCACAAGGTTGACACTACAATGATCTTAACTTTTAGAAGTTTACTTAAATCAGTAATAAAATAACAAGAAAAAATTGTTTATTGTATGATTATTTCCATAAACAATTGTAGCCAATTCTCATATGTCATTCTGCTAACAGGAACTAACTTACTAAGAAAGTTTGTTTGTTTTGAATTTCCCGCAAAGCTACTCGAGGGGTATCTGCACTAGCTGTCTCTAATTTAGCAGTGATAGACTAAACGGAAGGCAGCTTGTCAACAACTCTTGGGCTATGTTTTTACGAACGGATAATGATAACACCACCCCAGAGCTGAAAGGGCGAGCATGATTACGCGTTGAGCATCCAAACCACCAGGTCATGCCAGGTCATTCTTAGTAAGAATACCTGAAAAAAAGCAGAGTGATGGAAGATGATTTGACCTCTTAAGGTTACCTTTCCACCAAAACAAAACAAAAAACTTCAACTAATTATGGCCCTTCGCATTCATATACCTATCTAATCAAAATTTATAAGATATTTCAAACTAACAGTTCAGACCACATCTTCCAGCAAAACTCTCTACAAGTTTGTAACCGAAAGTTAAAATAAATAAGATTAATTGGCACTTGTGCAAAGTTAATGAAACTAAACACACCACAATGCTAAAATGTATTGCACAGTAAAACTTTGATAAAAAGTACATAAAGCCTTGTGACCTACAACGCCACCGTCGGAAGAAGGACTGAGTCACAACTGTAAACAACTTATCCACCTTAACAGATACACACGTATACAAGATTTAAGTGACTTACATAATTAGTCAACCTGTTGCGCCCTCTACGTTTACAAAAACATAAATTATTTAATACTGCGACCACAATCTTCATTTAAAACAACACTAGGTTAGAAATAAGTTTCAACAAATAATTTTTCATCTGGACTTCCAAAACTCAAATCTATTATTTCTAATATTTAATCAAGTTTATATTGCCAATCATTTCATTCCAAAACGAAAACAGTCCACACATAGCAAAATTTGCCAAGCACCTAACAATTTTGAACACTTTAATCAAATCTTCTCTACTTCTTCTAAACCCTAGAAGACATAAGTTGGAAACACTTTTAGCCTCTCTCGAGAGTTTAAATGACTTAAAATAGGGATCATTCTACTAGTCCTTTTAAGCACAATTTTCAATGTTCTGGTATCCTTCTTTTAATAAGAGGGCCTAAACAACATATGGCTCATTTTTCATACCACAAATACATAGATTTTTGGTTATTTTTCAAACTCGAGTCTACTCACTTGGATTGTGAAGATACATTTAACCGAAAAAGAACGATATTTTTTAGAGAACCAGCTCTTCCAAGTATCTTAATATCATTAGTGAATTTAGAAATATTTATTTTCGAAAAAAAATGTCAAATGAATGACAAAATGGACCCTTGAGGAGCACTAACTATTCTCATACACTCATTCGGACACAAAGCTCATTAATTACCACTTTACTTTCTACAACTCGACAGAGTTGCTACTACGTACTTCGTAACTGTTCTACCAATCTCATAGGCGTCCAACTTACTAATTAAGAACTAAAAAACAACTAAAAAAGCAGCTACTTCGTCAACGTAAACGAAAAAATCCTCTCCAGCTTTAGAGAAATTGATCATTTGGGAAATCTTCTAGACATGCAGCATCTCTTTCCTCTTGTCACTAAACTTTTTCACTGTTCAATGAGTTCAGAAAAACATATTCACCCTAAAAATATAGATCATTACCTTATATATATATTTTCAAACAAATTCTGATCATGCCGCAAACGAGAATAGTTTCTGTCAAAATTGTTTTGTACAAGATTAAACTCGGCACGAAATCAGTGCATGGCTGGTACCAAGTTCTTCTAATAATCGGTCTTGTAAACATTTAAAAGGATATGCCTTATTGTCAAAAAATATCCTAGTTTCAGATCAGTGTAAATAAGAGTATACTCTGAACGTAAATCAAGATTTTTGGACCACAAATTTATGATATCATGGCAGAAAACCATTGCAAGTTCGGGTTTTCTTCTGCTTATATTATCTATTAACTTGTAGATTATTCGAAACTTTTGCCCAAACATGAATTGAATGCTCACTAGGTATAAACCGAAAGTTAATGTAATTTGCAGTTTAGTATCGTGTTAAACAGCTTAAGTCTAACATAAATCATAACCTGTCCATGTGCTGCCTCAATTTGATATTTATTTTGCACCGTTCATATGTAAACTTTGATCTGTGTAAGTCTGGCTTAGCCTACTAAGCTGTAAGTTTCAGCCACGTGGTAGTGCTTGCTTGATGTTAGAAAGCCCCCAGACACGAAGTTGGCTGTGAATATATTGGATGTTTGTTATGAAGGTTCATGTATTTGAAGATACAAAAAACTTAGCAATAAAAGGACATCTGTAATTTTTTTTGGAAAGTTACTTTTTTAGTACGCAAAAATCTCTTCTAGCACCTAAAAAGGTTGATAATTGTATCTGGATAGCACTTTCAAAAAGTTAGTTTTTGTGCCTTGCTATGACACCAGGGAAAACTGATCTCTTGAGAAGAGCTAATAATGATTGCGTCAACCACAGTTCAAATGCTGGTACCTTCCAAAGGCTGATCATTTACGGAGGACCAGCTTAACAGACAGCTAAAAAGTTTAGCTGTCCAACTATTTTCCATCTTATAGCTGGGGAGAAAAACCAAGTAACCCATTTAGGTGCTGGCATGGCTAAACCGCAAGATATTATATGTGTGTTTTTCTTATAGCAAAACCACATCGGACTATTTGATGTGTCCACCGAGGGGAATCGAATTCCTGAATTTAGCGTTGTAACTCCGTAGACTTACCGCTGTCCCAGAAAAAGACACCATTACACGCACAACTAATGTAACTACAAAATTCCTATCTCAAAGAAGGTCTTTTCAGAACTTAAGAAATATACGGGAAAAATATCACTCTAAGAGTAGAGCACCTGGAATTGTATTATCATAACCACTGGCAGACAGTAGTTCCACCTACCCCTCGATGCATGAAAAAAGCCAGACATAGCTCCAAAGGTGGCCCCCAGCTGACATAACATTGGTCGAGATATAACTTAGCCAAGACCAGACTGTTCAGAGAACAAAGACAGGACTCTTCTGCTTAATGTGCCAAATCAGAGACCACAGAATTGAGTCCAGAGAAATCCAAGAGAATTTCTGACACTGAAAGATCCTTTGTCAAGTCAAGATCAAGGTGCCTATCCAATGAATGATCTCTCAACATATACAAGTTTATGTTTTTTTTCTGGACAGTCTACTTGTCTTCAGTATAACACTCATTATAAAAAAATGGACTGAAATGTAACCGACTTTTTTAGATAAATAACTCTTCTAGTTCAATTAGTAAAAGAAGAATCAAAAGTACTTTCTTCTTTTACCCAATTCATTGTCGCTACAGATTACTTTTTTATTGATATGACAGCCTCGAGTGGAGCTATCAGATAAAACTGTGAATGTGAATATTTATTAATGAAAAAAGCTACGTCTTTCTTTCTCATGTTTAAATTTTATGACTGAAGTATGAAATTGTACAAATTCATGTAAAGGTATAAAAGTTCAATAACTTAAATGTAAATGTATAACAGTTTTTTTATAATAGTTACATTAAATTAATATGACACAATCCCATGAGGAAGACATTACTTCCACCTTCAACAGAATCACAAATTCCTATCTCAAAGAAGGTCTTTCTTCTGATATTTAAATAGTATCGTGAGAAGAAAAAAACCGATTAAGAAGTAAAACAAAACTCTATCACATTTTCTAATGATAAAGTGTATAAAACCTAAGAATCCAGAAATAATATGTTGAGATATTCATGTATGTCAGAGTTTCTCAACTTGCAGTCTGTATCACGCTGGGAGTCCATGACAAAGGCCTCCATAAAATCAAGGTAGTTTCATTTACAAAACTTATTGCTCTAAAGCCCAGGAAACTCATATTAGTTCAGAGCACTTTGGGACATATTGCTTCCTTTTTCCATTTCTTATGTGAAAATGCCTCAAGTTGTCGCCTAATGGATAAAGCAAGTTCCAACAGGTTTAGTAACAGACAACACCTTCATATTTATCAGAATATTTTGGGCCTAATAAAGAAAAAAAAGGTAACGAGACAAAAAAAAAGGTTTTACTTGAGTTTATTTTTATTACGCTCTATAAAAGCCAAATAACCATCTTTGTCTTTTTGTTTCTTTACTTAGCCCAGTGTACGTGAAACATAATAACAGTCTTTCATCCATATAATTTTCAAATTATAAATTATTGTAAATTTAATACTTAACTTTGCGATGCTGTTCCTAAATGAGCTCTCATCTAACTATCATAAAAATTATAGCAGGTTAGCTCTTAATAACTACAGTACTTTAGAGTGTTTAAACGTAGGTGTTCTGTACCTTACGTATAGTATGTATATGTAAGGCTTTATGTTGAAAAGTTTAGGAAGAACTGAAGTATATGAAACAAATCACAGAAAAGTTTGAAGTTAAGACATAACTAACGGTCTACAAGTATAAATAGCTTGGAGTGTGAAGGTTTATATATACATTTGAAACATAAAGGTATAAAAACTCAAATCTAATTAGATTATTTGCTTAACCTATAACTAAAGGTCAAATAGCTTATACACAAGTTGAGACATAACTAACGGTCTACAAGTATAAATACCTTGGAGTGTGAAGGTATATATATATATACATTTGAAACATAAAGGTATAAAAACTCAAATCTAATTAGATTATTTGCTTAACCTATAACTAAAGGTCAAATAGCTTATACACAAGTTAAGACATAACTAACGGTCTACATGTATAAATAGTTTGGAGTGTGAAGGCACACAACTTTAAACACCTCCAGATTTGTGGGTTTACAATGAAGCAGAAGGCTACATACTCGATATATAAAAAGTAATGATCAGTTTCGTCAGTTTTGTTTACCTTAATCTATGTTTTTATTGTCTTTTGAGTTTACACGCCTCTGTGTTTAAGGTTTTGATTGGTGTATTTTCTAATGTATTATATGCTTTATTATTAAAGGCTTTTTATACTGTTTCCTATTAGTAAGTCTTTGTTAAATGGAATCCTTATGTATATACACTCCTATACATTAAAGCTTATTTCTCAAATTCCTACACACAACGTAATTACTCAAACATACCTAAATATTAATATCATTTTATAACATTTTCTACAATCTTTGATCACTTTCTTAGCATCATCTAGTTTAGTATGCCTGTTTATGCGTGTTTCTAACCATCTGTTGGTCGAACCTATATATGCGTACCTAGAACTGTGTTTAAATATTTAAATATTTTAAGTATGAAATTTTGTCTTTTTACCTAAAAAAAGTATTGTATTTACAGATTTCGAAACTTCTGTTATATCAACTTGCCTTATGGATGAATTCTACGAAAATCCTTACATAAATGATTTTGTACTTTTAGTATATATTTTCCTGTATATGGTTATATAGTACTTATTGTTTTTTAGAACACTGAATTTTATTTCTTTAATATTGTTGACTTTATCCAAATAATTACGTATATCGCCATCTATCATAATAGTTGAAAAACAATTTATTTTTTAGAAATATTTTAAAATTGTATATTTTCTTATGGAAAAATTCATGCGTACTAGATATTTTATAAGCAAGATGAATTCGTACTTTAACCAAATATATCTGATGTAAAACTGAAATTCAAAAAATTAAGACTAAAATATAAGTCTGTCAATGTTTTTTATGATATTCTTCACATTCAAAACTACCGTTATTATTATTACGTATTAGGTCGTCAAGAAATTAATCTCGCTTTCTTTAGATGAAAAAAAACCCGAACAACTTATATATCAAAACAAAATGTTTATTAAATGAAATAGGCTCCATTCTTATCGATGATGTTTTTCCATCTTACAATCAGGTTGTTAATGCCCTGATTAAAGAAATCACTTCCATACGTTTTCCCATTAAAATGAACGAAAAAAGATGGTAATCTGATGGTGCCATATCTGGAGAATATGG